>NW_017300127.1:15802-23033 GCF_001594075.2 Trachymyrmex cornetzi | reverse complement strand
GTTTGAAAAATCGAATCACGTGTTTCGGCGATTTTTGAAAATTTAATTCTTTCAAAAGTTATTAGACCGTCCCGGTACTTTTGGCGGACCCTGTATATTCGATACATATGCACATATATATTTACGTTATTTCATGTTTCTAAATTTCTGTATATATATGTATACATATTATATATTTATGTGTTATTTTTATTTATAATTATTATATAATAACAAATTATAATATTTACAGATGGTTGCAATACGTGCGTGTGAAAGATTGAATTTGGAAGCAATGGATGCAGAATATACCCATCGCGATTATCGAGTGTGCCACTTACATTTCGAAGAAAAGTGGTACAATGCAAGTAAGACTAGAGCTCATCTTCATCCAGATGCAATACCGACAAAGTTTTTTGAAAGGAAGTAAGTTTTTATAGAGAAACATCTTATAAAGTGTATATACTTTTCTACTCTAAATTTTATGTACTAAACAATATTTGATAATCTATAAATTAATAATATATTACATATATAATTTACAGTAACGCATCCATTACGACAACATTAGTAAAAGAGAAGATAAATGATTAAATACCTGTAGAAGACAATATTTGTATTTCGGAACACGAAAAAATAAACAGGTGCTTAAATATATTAAATATAATAGATTTCCTAAAATATATATTTATTTTTCTGTTTCATTAAAGATAGGGTTTTGATATCGTGATTTACTTTTATTGTATGCATAATTTTGTTATATATATATTCTAATTAATGAAAAATAATATAACACTAAAATTATACATGTTTCAGTAACTTACAGCCAAAATCATTCTTGCCTCTAGAGCAGATCCTAAGATGTGATATTGCTAAACCGTAAGTTTTTTTGTATTTACACACATACACATTTTTTATCTTCGCAGGATAAGGTCCAATCATACGTTCAGACGCTCAACAGTTTTAGAATTTAGAAAGAGATCTGTTTACCCCACAAACACAATAAGGTAGTAAGCCTTAAGCATTAAGGAATTGATCAATCATAGTCAATTAGTCTTTTTGTATTCCACTGTGATTGATCAATTTCTTAAAGCTTAATGGGCCTTCTACTTCTACACATTCTTACGGCGGACGTTACAGAAACAAACAACTTCGGAAAAAAATAAAAGATTTAACAACAAAAGGACAATACGAAACCAGAAAATAAGGGACTTCGAGGTCACGAAGTCATATGTCAATTGGGCTGTAAGTTTTTTTTTCCAAATTTTGCACGATTGTTTTCCGTCCAAATTGATGCTCACATTAAAAACAAACGAGGAATACGGTATAGTTCTGAATTCAAACAATTCGCTTTATGTTTGTACTTCTTAAGTACGCGAAGTTATAAAGAACTGAAAAAAGAATTAGCATTACCTTCTATACGCAGTCTACAAACATTATGCAAAAATGGAAAATTAAACCCTGTATAAATGCTAAAATTTTTAATGTATTAAGTGTAAAGTTAAATTACATTGCCACCATTAGAACGTCACTGTATTTTGTGCATAGATGAAATGAGTCTGAAGAGTCATTTATTTTATAATGTTTCCCAAGACGAAATAATTGGATTCGAAGATACCGGTAATGAGAAACTATCATTACCTGCAAAAAGTGCTTTAGTTATTATGGCACGTAGTATTGCAGGTAATTATTATAAAACTTCCTGTTTGTTTTTGTTTGATCGAAACTGCATGTAAATCTAATATATATTCAAACCTATTCTATTTGATGTTATCCGTATGCTACGAGGTTGCAATGTTTATGGTACATGCTTTAATTTCGGACATGGGTTCTAACTTTATGCAACTCTTCCGAGAATTAGGTATTTCTGTACAGAATTCAAAATTTTTAGTTGATGAGCACGAAGTACTATATATATTCGATACTCCTCGCTAATGAAGAGAACTCGCGATAATTTGTTGAAATATGATATAGAATTTGAAAACAAAGTTGCTTCATGGACTCATATTGTTGATTTTTATAACCGAGATAGTAACCAGTGGATCAAAATGGCCCCAAAATTATATAAAGATCATATTGAGCGAACTAACTTCCAAAAAATGAAAGTAAAATATGCTGTGCAAGTTTTTAGTAATCGCGTTGCTGCTTTATATGTATGTGCTTTATTCAAATGTCCTTCGATTTTCTTCCAAGCGCAGCAGTTGGAACAATAGAATTTATCAACAATTTTAATAAATTATTTGATATTTTAAATTCCTCTATTTTAAATAGCCCAAAGGATTATGAACAAGTATTTAAAGGAAGTGAAAAGCAAATACAATTTTTAGAACAAATGTTACATGTCTTGAAAAGTATTAATGTTGTCAATGATAAAGGAACTCGTGTAAAAGTTAAGTGCTTCGAATGTTGGTAAATAACTATAAAAAGCATGATGCAACTTTGGCAAAAATTGAAATGTTACAATTTTCCTTATATTAGGACACGAAGAATTAATCAAGATTGTGTAGAAAATTTCTTTAGTACCATTAGAAAACAAGGCGGTAATTGTGTGTAAATCCAACACCAATACAGTTTACTCGTGAATTGATTCAATACAGTTTACTCGTGATTGACAGTTTACTCGTGAATACAGTTTACTCGTGAATTGATCCAATACAGTTTACTCGTGACTGACAGTTTACTCCGAATTTGTTCCATTTACGACGCGCATGACAATTTTAAATATTCCGAATCACGATCTGGAGACACTGGTAGTGTCTCGGCGCTAAGCTACGCGCAGCGACACTGCCGTGCCTCCTTTACGCGAACCGATGAGTTACGCCAGATCGAGATTATCGGATCTCAATAACAGTTGAACCGATCGCATTTCTACGTGCCCTACGAGCGGAGATATCGCGACGCAAAGTTCTGAACTGCTACTTTTTCAGTTCAGATTCATTCAGATACATCGTCCTTATTGCTATTGTCGTCGACCACATTCCGCGCATTCCTTTGGTGTCCTTCTGACATTCTTTACGCAAAGAGCGCTAGTTTCCTGTCTTTCTGACATTCTTTACGCAAGGAGCGCTAGTGATATACATACATGATCAGTGAGTGTTGCGATCTGGAGATACGACAATTATTAGTGTATACATTTTTTATTAGGTTAGGAAATCCGTCACTTCGATGGATAGAGGAATACGTGAGTGATTTTCTGCTTCTGCAATACACAATTTTAGACTTACTCAACACGTTTTTGTATGGAATGAACGAATTTGGCAAAAAAATTACCCCGTGGACCGAGATTTAATCGTTAAAGTTGATGACTATTCAGGTTAGGAAATCCGTCACATTGATGGCATAGAAAGACATGAGAATATGTAATTTAAGCTAGTAAGTATTTTCTGCTTCAATTATACAAATTCTCTGCTTTAAAAACACATTCTTTGTTTCAAGAATATTATTTTTACAGCAGAGTATTTGTCTTGATTAAATATTTGTCTGTAAAGCAGAAAATTTGTTTAATACTTTATGCCGTCGATGCAACAGATTTCCTCTGGATATCTGTTAACTTTAATTAATAACAATTAATAACTCGGTTCGCGGGGCAAAGGACCCCGCACTAATCCTATATGAAATTGGATTTTGGTTAAATCAAATGGTTTTCTCATATGTTATAGCTTATGATCTGCTGAACAAAACTTAAGTTTTAGCGAAAAAAATGAACAGTTTTCGTGTTTGATTCACCTAAAGTTGCTGACATTTCACCATAAAATGCTCAATAACTTCTAAACGGCTGACCTAAAATGGATAAAATTATAGTGTTTTGAAAAGGTCTCAACAAGGACTATAAGAAAATGGAAAAAAAGTGGGGGGTCTCATTTAAAAAATCCGTGTGGACGTTGTCATGACCTTGGCGATGCCACCCAAAGTCAAATTGATGAAGCCAGTGGCTAGACCATTTTAAACTGTACCACAACTTTTATTTAATACATTTTTTTATAAAACTAATAGTTTTCGAGATATTTTACCGTCTCGGAACATTTTATGTTCCTTATATGATTATACCATGGGGCTACATATAATTATATTCCACATAGCATTACGTACTATCATATATTATGTCCAAGTATGTATACATACATGTAAAAAACAAACTTTGTTACAGAATATGTAGTGCAATTCCCTACTCTTAGCGTAATCCAGGACCAACGACATGGACGTGGTAGGGATCTGGTCCCGTGTGTGTGTGTGTGTGTGTGTGTGTGTGTGTGCGCACGCGCGAGTGGGTGTGTTCGTGCATGCGTGTGCGTGCGTGTGCGTGTGTGTGTGTTCGTGCGTACACGCACGCACAAGTTTATTAAACAAGTTTATTAAATTGAGACACATTTTTCTTATAACGAAGTCTTTCACATGGTACACAAACATATCGAGGTGTGTTCATGGAAAGTTTGGTCTAAGCCTTAAATGTTTTTTTAAAAGAAATTTTGCCAAAGTTATAATTTCATTTAATGTTTCTAAATTGTACATTTATTAATCTTTTGTAACAATTCTAGTATTCTCTTAAAGATTAAAGACAATACGTTTGTAATTTGACCTTCCACGTTTATTACTAAATGTGATGAAGAAATGTTACGATATATGGAATCGATAAAATAATTTTCGGACATAGCTGTACGTCTCGATTTGCCACAAAGAGTAATGTAATTTTTCATCAATTGTTTTGCATGTAGTAGCAAGATTCAAACACACTTCTGATTTCTTTTTAAGTAAATTCACGAATAACTCGAACTTGCATATTTTGGCTTCCAATCGTTTTTTCTATCTTGAGGAAAATGCTCAATTACATTTGTGTCAAGAATTTTTATTAAATTCAAACGCATTAATAACTTTATCAGGTTTCGGTTAAATAATAATTACGTAGCAAAAGCTATGGTAATTACGTCGCAAAATTAGTTTTTTTTTTCTAGATTAAATCTGAACGAATCTTTACAAAAAAAAAATCATGGGTATAAAGTTTAAGTAAAGACCAATTTCTAACTTTGTTAAGCACATAAACATGATAAACTTGTCTTACTCTAATATAATGTCAAGAGACTTCAAGTTTTTGATCTACAAGGCTATTTAATCCAAAATTCGTTTTATATGTACACATTACAAAGTTAATTTTATATTTTCTATTAACTCACTTTCTAAAGTTATACAAAAAAATACCATTTTTAAGAAATCAAAGAAACAATTATATGCCAAATTGCATGGTTTACAGAATTTATTTATTTACATTTTACGCGAAATAATAATACTTTTAAAAACATTTTTGAAAGGATTATCAAATACTATATTAATCTTCATCGCGCTGTCTTCATGTATATTGAAAAAGTTGAGCCTGTCATACATGAAGTAGCGATTTTTAAAAGTATTATTATTTTGCATAATATAATAATTGTAAATAAATAAATTCTGTAAACCATTCATTTTTACATATAATTGTTCCTTTGATTTCTTAAAAATGGTATTTTTTGGTAAAACTCCTGTTTAGAGGAGGCATCTCCGATGACCTTGACCTTGACATATGTCATCAAGGTCATGATCCTGAGTGACCTTCAGGCTTCAGCCGTCGTTCATTCTTCGTTAAAAAGATATGAACAAATTATTATTCGAAAATAACGTTTCATTTCTGCTATATATACATTTTTCACGCGAAGCAACTCTCATCCCCTTTTCCCCTCCCCCCCTGCAAAGGGGCGCACGCCTCCTAAACAGGAGAGTGGAGGGATGAGAGTCGGGATGAGCGTCGCGCGCCCCTTTGCAGGGGGGAGGAGGGGTGAGAGTTGTGAGCCTCTTTGCAGGGGTGAGGGGGGGGGTGAGAGTCGAAGGTGAAAGTCGCGGGCCCCTTTGCAGGGAGAGAGGAGGGTGAAAGTCGAAGGTGGGAGAGTCGTGCACTCCTTTGCAGGTGAGAAGAGGTGAGAATCGAGGGTGAATGTCGCATAAAACGTGCTGGAAGACTTTTTGGGTCATGATCTTGATGACTCTCACCTTCGACTCTCACCTCCCCCCCTCCCCCCTACAAACGGGCACACGATTCTCACCTTCGACTGTCACCTTCAACATATTGTTTTCTGATATCGTATATATTTAAATTTAAAAAGTACATACGTGATGAATGCTATATACAAATATGTATTATACACTTGCGAGTTCCGCTACCGTAAAAAATAACCTAACCCAACCCATTTGTTAATGTGAGGTGACCCTCGCTTTGGGTGGAAAGTCGAAGTGCGCCCATTGGAGGGGGGAGGGGAGGTGAGAGTTCGTGTAGAAAGTCAAAATGTATGTGTAGAATAGTATTTAATATAGTATATAGCAGAAATAAGACGTTATTTTTAGACCAATACTAAGATTTTATTCGAACCGACAAGAATTAAACACTAACAAGGAGATGGCACGAATTGCGAAATACGAATTGGAATGTAACCTATACCATTCGAAAGGCGAGAGTGTAAAAAGTGTAAAAGGGTTTGGGTGCATGGGCCCTCGTTTAAGAAAAATTTGCATGTGAAGTTGAGCAATGGGCCTGCTGCGCGGTAAGTACTGTGAATAAGTAGGGCTAAAGCAAGGAGCACGGTGGCCGAGAGGCCTGAGGCGCGAGTACTATTTTTACATCTGACGAAAAGAGTTCGAGACCATGCAGTATAAAATTTTTTTTTATTTAATCAAAAAACGTCATTTTATATATTTATTTACGTTTATTTATTTATAGAATTCAAACATTGCTGTACGATATTGTAAATTAAAATTTATATTAAAACATTGGAAACACAAATGAGTCGTACACCACAAACATTTTATAAAATAATATTTCGTTTTATATTTATTTTTTATTCATTATTATCATTATTATAAAATTCGGACATTGCCGTACAATGTTGTGGGTGAAAATTAATGTAAAAGCATTGGAAACATAAATGAGCCGCATACCACATTTTATAAAATAATAGTATTAAGGGGATCCTAAAGTAACGGCTGAACTAAATCAAGGTCGATAATACAGATTTTGGAGATTATATTGGAAAATCGATGTAAGATGGCGCCCCCACTTACACGGAGTAGCACGAAACTAAAAATATCGATAATATACCGAATGGTAATTTATCAGTGCATTTAGCATTTTTCGTGCTATATTATAAAAGTACGTGTTCGATGTAGTTATTTTTTGCTACATCTTTATTATTTTACGAAACGTAAATACACGCACTTCTATTGAGGATATTAT
>NW_017300127.1:13938-14428 GCF_001594075.2 Trachymyrmex cornetzi | reverse complement strand
TCTCTATTGGTTCTCATTATTCCATTCCGATCGGAATCGACATTTCGACAGCTCGCGAGGTGACGGAAACTTTCCGATCGATTCGGAAACATTCGGCTGTCCATAATAACTTATCTAGGAATATCTAGGGAAAAACGGAATAATTCCGATCGGAATCCATTCCGAACATTTCCATAATAAGTGCCCAGGACACATATTCTTCCGGGACATTGACAGATTGGCAGATTCCAGGACATCATATGTTTCCAGGACATTCACGGACTGGCAGGTTCTGGGACAATATATTTTTCCAGGACATTTACCGATTGGCAGGGTTCGGGAAAACATATGTATACAGAAGAATTGTCTAATTGGCAGAATCCGGGACAACATATTTTTCCAGGACATTCACGGAATGGCGGGTTCCGGGACAACATATTGTCCAGGATACTGACTAGAATGGCAGATTCCGGGACAGCACACTTTCCAGGACATTGACTAGAATGGCAGG
>NW_017300127.1:13422-13880 GCF_001594075.2 Trachymyrmex cornetzi | reverse complement strand
GACATTAACTAGAATGGCAGGTTCCGGGACAATGTATTTTCCAGGACACTGACTAGAACGGCAGATTCCGGGACAGCGCACTTTCCAGGACATTAACTAGAATGGCAGGTTCCGAGACAATGTATTTTCCAGGACACTGACTAGAACGGCAGATTCCGGGACAGCACACTTTCCAGGACATTAACTAGAATGGCAGGTTCCGGGACAATGTATTTTTCAGGACACTGACTAGAACGGCAGATTCCGGGACAGCATATTTTCTAGGACACAGACTAGAATGGCAGCTTCCGAGACAGTACATTTTCAAGACACCGTTCAGAATAGCAGCTTCGGAGACATCTTTCTATTCATGTACAATATTTCCAGGATATAAATCATTTTATTGAGTATACAGAACGTTCCAAAAGCTAGTAACAACGTCTAAGGATAGACCATAGACATGGTATAAATAGACCGAG
>NW_017300127.1:12319-13232 GCF_001594075.2 Trachymyrmex cornetzi | reverse complement strand
AAGTTTTAATCTAATCACAAGAATCGAGAATTAATAGTTACTATTCCATTACGAAACATTTTGTATATATAGTCAAGCGGTTTAGGTACTGCATTATATATGAATAACGAAATAAATGCACCTGAAACAATAATTCTTGTCGATGTCCTGGAAAAATTTTGCACTGTCTCGGAAGCTGCCGTCCTTGTCAATATCCTAGAAAATGTGCTGTCCCGGAAGCTGTCATTCTAGTCAGTGTTCCGGAATATATATTGCCCTGGAACCTGCCATTCTAGTTAATGTCCTGTAACGTATATTGTCTTGGAACCTGCCATTCCGTGAATGTTAATGGAATACCATTCCATCAAAATTACAACTTATATTAGTGTATTCCAAAGTAATTGGTATCGCATA
This sequence comes from Trachymyrmex cornetzi, assembly GCF_001594075.2. Taxonomy (NCBI): domain Eukaryota; kingdom Metazoa; phylum Arthropoda; class Insecta; order Hymenoptera; family Formicidae; genus Trachymyrmex; species Trachymyrmex cornetzi. The sequence continues at coordinate 12,839 of NW_017300127.1, read as the reverse complement.
AGTTGAAATCTTAAAATTCATTGCTGTTCCTAATACTTCTTATATTATGTATAGGTCTTAACATATCAATAGTCTAACTTCGTCGATAATCGATAATTCGAAAAATCGAACGTAAAAATATTTTCTCGCCTCTTTTTTGAAGGAAAAGTGTTACAACTTTTTGGTGACCGGTTGTATATACATTTCGATGTACAGGCACGAAATCTGCCATAATATGTGCGTATGGCAGATTTCGGATCTGTACAATCTAATGTATATACATTTGAATGTACAGACCCAAAATTTGCTATAAAATATGCGTATGGCAGATAAATGGTATACTAGGACTCCAGGTGAAGAACCCAATTAAAAAAACCTAACTCTGTTAGCAAAACCTTTAGTGTAGTTATTATTAGACATTCCATTATCCGTGTATATCTCAAGATATACGTATGGAAAATTCCAACATGTCCTGGAATCTGCCATACGCATATATTATGGCAGATTTCGGGTCTGTACATCGAAATATACATACAACCGG
>NW_017300127.1:2698-2916 GCF_001594075.2 Trachymyrmex cornetzi | reverse complement strand
CTAGGCCCCGCCCGGCGGGCGAGGACTCCGGGGGGGAGGGGGCTTTCCTCCCCCTCTCCCACCGCGCCCTCTCTGCACGGAGGACGCGGAGCTGTCCTCGCGGGTGAGAGTGCGCTTCTCCAGCTCCCACGCCTCCGGGCGGCCGCCCCCGTCGTCCGTTGTCATGGTGTCGGCCGACGTGCTGCTCGCCCTGGTCATCACGGAATCGAGGGCGGCGG
>NW_017300127.1:301-1187 GCF_001594075.2 Trachymyrmex cornetzi | reverse complement strand
TATATATAATATATATGTATATATAATATATATATATACATATACATTCATATAAATGCAATTATTAGAATATAGCTCTTATATTCCATGTATGGATATATTACATACTGGATTTAAATATATATGTATATATACGGTGTCGGAAGTGTTAGGTATACATATAATTCTCAAAAATGTAAACCTTTAAAAATTAAACTTTTATCTGATAATATATTGTTTCACAATATACATATATTCAAAAATTCAAATGATTATCTGATAATATATTACCATGACCAGTAATTGATATATTAATAAAGGTGTCAGTTCAAAATGAACATACATAAATAAAGTGTATATTATCTAAATTTATACAATATATTATCATGAAAAGTAACTCATATGTTATTGAAGGTACGAGTTCAAAACGAACATACATACCTACAAGTAAAACAGACTATAATTTCATTCTAGAAAATAAGTGCGATATGTTATTCTTAGTGCACAAGATATAAAAGTCGTTTATTGAGATTTGACTTAAAATTTATACTAGCCCGTACAATGAAAAATAATTGCTTGTAATTCCAGAGTACCAATTTGTTAATGAGTCGGAAAAAGAACATGGCGGCCTGCTTTCAAAAAACTTTGATGAGCTTCTCGGTGTCTACTTCGAAATAATGTCGAAGCTTTTACAGAGTTCCGGTAAGAAATAATACAAATATAGTAAACCAAAATTTTGTAATTAGACTTTTCCGCCGATCTCCTCAATAATGACACCATTTGAAGTACGAAAAGTATTATATTATAATAGAACGGTATTTTCTAGAAAGTTCTAGAAGGAAGTGAATATATTACGTGAAATAATCAGTAAAGTTTTTAACCGTATAGCTTGTCTGTAACTGACTCA
>NW_017300127.1:0-227 GCF_001594075.2 Trachymyrmex cornetzi | reverse complement strand
TTAATATATCAGTCACATGTCATGGTAATATATCGTAATATTATCATTAATTTTTAAAGGTTTATATTCACTTTGAACTGACACCTTTGATAATACATCTATTTGTTTTTCTCAATATATATTTTTTTTAATTTTGCGTTTACCTAACATTTGCTCGTTTCAGACAATAAGACAACGTTTTTTTAACCATCCATCGAAAGTTTTTTGAAAGCAGGCCGCCATGTTCT
>NW_017300126.1:23251-23943 GCF_001594075.2 Trachymyrmex cornetzi | reverse complement strand
CCATGCAAAGTGGCCGACACCATCGTTGCGTGGATCTTGCATGTACAGCACGTTGACATGTTTTTTCCTGCTTGTCGCTGGTGAGCCGCAAAGGAAGGACCTGCCCATTTTCAATGCCGTATACGTTGATCGACACCGCGTTTAAACGTTCGAATTTCGGAATGTCTTTTAGAGTCATTGGAAACTCGATACCCGCGAAATTCAGCACTGTCGTGTAATGTGGATACGACGATTTTCTATCTGCATGACTTTTAGCCGGGTACAGAGCAGCGACCACCGACCACGCGAAGCACGCATTATCCATGGATTTCACACTGACCACCGCTTCCTTCAGGATAATTTCTCGCGACACTTCGAAGTGACATCCCGCGCGCATAGGATTCAGTTTGTTCACGTTAACAGTTAAATTCAATATACGTGACAATGCCCAACCGCTGTCGCGTTCCTGGAACTCTTCGAGCAACGTCAACGTGGGCTCGACAACGTGCCGCTGGTACCACTCGCGCAAATCGGTGTATCGATATATCTCAGTGTTTTTCGTAGTTATGTTCTTATTAGCACGTTTGTCATTCGTCGCAAACTCACCGTTGAACGTGGTGTTCACTTTTACACTGCAGTGTCTTTCTATAGCGTCTCGCACTCGCTCTAGCACTACATTGCCAGCGTCTTCCAAAAACCGTCGCGGCTCGATG
>NW_017300126.1:21331-21558 GCF_001594075.2 Trachymyrmex cornetzi | reverse complement strand
TCAATCGTAACCTTCGATTATGAGCGATAAGACATGGATCGAGTAAAAGAATATATACACCGAAAATCGGCCGAGCGAAAGGGGTACCGTCCCTTAGCAAGGTCCTCCAAGTCCACCACCACCATCGAAGGAAAACCCGAGATATTGGGAATGTATCCTGGCGAAAAAACATCAAAGTCGCCAGCGTGTTTCTCATCATCAGCGCAATCAAAATATAAGCCATAAGG
>NW_017300126.1:20662-21190 GCF_001594075.2 Trachymyrmex cornetzi | reverse complement strand
AAAAAAAAATTTAATAAAAATAGAAAAAATCAGTGTAATAAGTGTAATGTGAATAAAAAAAAAATTTTTTTCTCATCAATATATGTACATTCTTTTACTCCCCATCCTTTACCTCAACGCGCTAGTATATAACAATGTATTGTAAAAACTATGTCATCAGAAAAAAAAGGTGTCATACTTTTACGGGCGGGAGGCGGCGGGTAACGAAAAAAATATGGAACGCATAGCGGAAATGTCATGTTTATGCAATTCATCGCCTGGAGTCCTATGTTTAGGGCCCTAGCTATCTGTTTACACAAACAACGGTGCCACCGACTGGGGACCTTCCAGCGCCTTCCCCGCGCTACGAGTACCCCCCGCGCCTACGAGTTCCACCCGCGCCTACGAGTTCCCCCCGCGCCCTTCGCTCCCCTCTAGCCCCATGGGTTAGAACCCGCCTAGCTTATCTACTAGCTATCGTTGGTAAGGCGATCCAGAATTCAACTATTTTTTCGTGGGACGTTGCCGTGAGGTTAAGAGAGTTAAAAT
>NW_017300126.1:17473-19470 GCF_001594075.2 Trachymyrmex cornetzi | reverse complement strand
AATGACCAATGAGGTTGCAGCTTGAAGATGCGGCTATGCGTGAGCATATGCTAATGAGTTCAAGTACGCGCCAAGAAAAAGATGGGTTTAAATACGCACCCAAAAAAGGTTAAGTGGTGGCGTCGTGCTATCTACGGTGAGTTTTTATATATATAAAAAAAAATTGTAACGGCGTTTGTCGCGGGACGTGATACACCCCTTGATTTCTTGCAATATTTCACGTTTGTTTATCAATACGTAGGATTTATTTGTAGAATATATAACAGCAAGAATTTTTGGGAGACATTGAATTGATGATTTGTTTGATAAAAAAAGAATACTATTTTGATGATTTCATATTCACGAAATTAAATTATTACGAATTAAAATATTACGAATATAGGTTAAAAACGAAGTCAGCCTATGTTATTCTTTTTATAATTAAGATATTACGAATATCGGTTAAAGACGATGTCAGCAGCTATTATTCTCACGCTCAGCAATAGTTATGATTACAAATAATGCATTGTGATCCATACCAGTAGAATCCTCGTATGTTGGGCAAACGAAAAGAAAAATTAGAACTAGAATGTAAGAACATAAATCTAGCGCGATAGTATTGTTCGTTATGTCTCTCGGGAGCTGCTCGGAGTCGCTCCGAACGAACCTAGCATACTTGGATGTAATTTATTTAATGCTGCAAATGCTTCATTGATTAATCAGAAGAAAGAATTTTATGAATTGATTAATCAGAGAATGCTTCGAAGCATTTATAGCGTGAAATGAATTGTATCCAAGTACGCTGGGAGCGATTCCGAACAGCTCCCGAAAAACAAAACAATGCTAATGGCTGCGTTTGGGAACGTCGCTCGGATGCCTCCGATTCATCATCTGTCCTTGTTTAACAATAAATGTTAAACGAAGACAGATGATGAATTCGGAGGCATTCGAGCGACGTTTCCAAACGTAGCCAATTTAAAAAATTGTTCACTACTTTTACGCAGATATTATTAAAACTTTTTATAAGGTTAAGGAAACTACACTAATTCGATAAAAACCATACGGATATAATAATGTATTCTTTGAAAAAATATGACAATGTGTACAAAATAACACGTTCAAGAAAAAAAATCAAAGGATGGATAGTATCTAGGAGTAAAGTATAGATAAAATAATATAAAATTATATATTTATAAAATATAACAATTTTATGTAATTTGTATTGTAACAATTTTAAGTAATTTGTATGTGTAAATGTTATTTTAAGAAAGTTACACAGACCTCGAAAAAATTGCAAAAAGCTTGACGAGTGATATACCAAAAATATATTTGAAGCAAATAGATTTAACAAATTCTACTTCAAGTTCTATCGAAAGTCGTTCCAGTTTTATTGAAAGTTCTACCGAGGGAGGTAAGTAAAAAATTTTTTTTACTAACTATATCATCTTTATTTGCCCCCCGACGGCCCGTACCGTCGGGAGTGTCGGATTCAGCCATCCCGCGATCCCCGGAGTACAAAGTACCCCAAGGACGCACCGAGACGGCCGCCTACCGACTAAAAACTCCCCCCCTATGCGTACTACCGCACCAACAAGGGAGGCACTCCGGAACCGCACTCTAGCATAACATCGGAGTGCCCCCCAACCTATCGAGCTTCGGCTCGCTACCGCTATGTACACGGGTCTCGACCTTTCTTATCATATAAGAACCTAATTCTTCGAAGATTTAACAGATTGTAAGTCCTTAATAACTATAGCCGCTATTTACAATATATTATACTATATACAATATACTATTTATGCTATTTACACACTATATATACACATGCCTACGCAACCTATCCTTTAACTTTAAGACCACCGGTCCTATCCGGTGTCGGAATCTTCCTCGTCAGGAGGTAGGGCTAGTATCCCCACGCGCAGAACAATACCCCGCGCGCGTTCATCCTCCTCTTTTATCCTCATGACTTTTTCGCAATACTCTGCGAGGACATGCCACGCCTCGGCAGAGCGCACGGC
>NW_017300126.1:11538-16709 GCF_001594075.2 Trachymyrmex cornetzi | reverse complement strand
CACCCAATTGGCATGTTTGCCCTCAGCACTGTGTCATATCCTATGTTCCACAGGGTCGGCCCAAGAACCGAGCCCTGTGGAACCCCGCATGTCACGATTTCTCGTACCAGTTTATCTCTGCGGTCCACATATGTCAGACCTCTGCCCGAGAGGTAGTCGTGCAGGATGTTCCGGAGATACCCCGGAACACCCTTCTCATCCAGAGCTCTTCTAATAGCAGGCCACGGGAGGGAGTTGAATGCATTCGCGATGTCCAAGGACACCGCGACTACAACACCCCCATCCCATGTAACCCGCCCCACCCGCTCCCTGAGACACCATATAGTGTCCACGGTGGACCGATGCCGTCTAAACCCATACTGGCCATCCGCGATGCCCTCCGTATCATCCAGAAACGTTTGTAGCCTTCGCACGACCACTCTCTCGAGCAGCTTCCTCGCCTCGCTCAACAGGCACAAAGGCCTGCACGAGGACGGGGAGAGGTCAGGCTTGCCCGGCTTTTTAATAAGTACAAGCCTCGCTAGCTTCCACTGTCGCGGAAAATGCCCCCTCCTGAGACATCCGCTAAAACACCTTGCCCATGCCGGAGCAAGGTTCTCCATCGTCTTTTTGATGACGTGCCCCGTTATCCCGTCCGGTCCTGGGGCTTTGCCCAGTTTGACTTTCATCCCAGCCTCCAGCACTTCGACTGGGGTAACCGTCATCTCCTCACGCCAGTCTACCAGAGTCCCTGTCACCTGCGGGGTGTTGTCCGCAGGAAACAGGGTTGTGACGATCCCGCCCACTATATCAGGAGGGAGCACCTCCACCACCGATGCACCGCCCGCTTGCAGCTTGTTCAAGACTATTTGGTAGGGCCTGCCCCACGAATCCCTATCTAGATCGTTGAGCATTTCCCCCCACATTTTCGCCTTGGACCTACTAATTGCTCCTCTGAGCCTTCGCCTAGCCTCTCTAAGTTCGTCCCATCGTGCTTGGACATCAGCGGGGAGTACCCCGCTCCTAGCACGCGCTCGCGTGACCCTTCTTCTGCACGTATTGCAGATTTTGCGTAGGTCCGCAATTTCGCTGTTCCACCAGTATGTTGCTGGTTTTCTCGCGAGTCCTCTTCTTTTCATTGACACGTCCGAAATATCTCGTAGTGCCCGATCCATTCTTTCAGGTGCTACTTCGGCATCTCCGGTGGTATCGCTCCACGCCGTGTATATCGCCGCCGCCTCCATCATATCTGCGTCGGCTCCTCCAACCGCCCACCTAGGGAAGGCTTTCAGAGCCGTCCTTCCAGTGGCAGGTCCCGTCAGTGAAGTCCCGACCTTCATGGTCACATACCTGTGGTCCGAGAGGGACTCCAACTCGGTCTTCACCCTCCAAGAGGAGATTCTCCTTGCAGCCGTTGGTGTCGCTAGTATCAGGTCAACACACGACGTACCTCTTGGATGTACGCACGTGGGCACCTTTGTTAAGTGTTCCTTCGTTAAGTACCTGGAGATCCATAATGCTTATCCAGTCGGACAGGATGGCACCTCTCCTGTTGGGTCTTCCAGGGTCCCACGCAGGGGCGCGGGCATTAAGGTCCCCAGCGATCACCACTGGGTATCCCCTGACTCCCAGCAGTTTGCACTCTAGTTCATAAAGGTCCCTAGTGAACTCCGCCTCACTAAGACTAGGGGAGAAATAACAGGAAACGATAATTACGTCTCCCCAGTCCACTGCCACAAATCTTTTACCCCTCCATCGAGGAGTACACGGCACCCTTCTCCGGCTCCACTGCCACGTTATGGCAGCCGAGGGAGGGTTGTCGCCAGAGGACACCCAGCGGCTATTGTCCGGGATGCCGTTGGGTTCCGCGATAGCCACTATTTCTAGCCTCAGCTCTTCACTCACTCTCGCGACCATATCTTGAGATGGCCGCGATCTGTTAGTATTTGTCTGAGCCAATCTAGCCATTGGTTATATCCATGCTAGTTGGCTCATCCGTACGCGTCGGAGTTCCCCGATCAGCTCCAACTGACGTTCCCTCTACGTTTCCCCGCGTTTCGCCATCCTTGGGTGCCCGTCCGCGCCCATTGAACGGCATGCACTCCGGTGCCCCCGCCCTATGTCCAGACGCCAGGCCTCGCGCCGCGCACACCGGGCACTTTGGCGGTAGCCGGCACTCCGCAGCCCTATGTCCTTCACTGCCGCACTGGAAGCAGCTCGTGGTCCGGTCGACTAGACTCTGGCAGTTGGCCCTCGTGTGCCCAACCGCCAGACATCGGAAACACTGGAGCCTCCTTTTCGCCAGTGCCACCACTCCAGCCGAGGACCACCCTATCTTCACTCGTTTCTCGCTAATAAGTTTATTCGCGCATTGTAGCGGACATTGAACCCACACTGAGTTCATGCCGCCCCACCCCAGTCTGAGAGGACCAGTTCTGACGTCAGCGGTAGGGACCTGTCCCCTAGCCGCCACAGCCGCGATAACTTCCTCTGCCGTGACCGATTGGTCTATGTCCACCAACCTTATTTCGGCCCTACGCACTGGCCGCACTACACTGACGCCATCCTTAAATTGGCTCTCAGCGAGTACCTCCTTTAGCCTGCCCACGAGAGCCTCCGCCTTCGTATCCGCCTCGTCACCGTCCGGGATCTCGATTAACAATCCCCCCGCTTGCGCCCTTCGAATGCGGGTGTTTTCGATCCTCATTTCCTCTAGGGAGATTTTCCCCCTCGCCAATCTCATGACTTCGGCGTACGTTGGCCCCGTTTGATCAGCAGACTCAACGCACTTTAGAAGCACCGCAGCAGTTCTCGGTACCCTCACTTGGACGTCCCTCGTGGCACGTCGTCGCACATTCGGACCGTCACTCCACGCAGCAGGACGAGTCACAACGGCCGACGGCCGTCTTTCAGTCCTCGGACCAACCGCGTTACTTTTATCCGCCCGCACATTAACACTGATGCCAGCTCGGCGGCCAGTCGTCTCACCCCTCACCAAAGGGGGAGTCACGGTGGTCTTGCTCGCGTCCCTTACCTCGTTAGCACTGTCTTTATTGGCATTGGCTACCGCGTTTTTTCTTTTAGCCGCCCTCTTTCGCGCACGCCTAGTCTTGTTTTCTATCCAGGCCTCCCCATTTTCTGGGTAGTCTCGCATAGATAGCGGGAGTTCCGGGTGTGTTACACCCCCAGACAGCTCTCCGCTTACCTCGCGCACCACTTCTCTTCTCACACTAACTTCACTCGCGGTATTGGAATCATCCGTCGTGCCGCGTCCTACGTCCACTACGATCCTCCCGGCCTCGTTGACTCTGGTGGGCAGGGAAGGCCGGTCATCCAGCCTCCTCCTGCTCCCCCTCAGTGCCGGCCTGTACGCGGGAGGGAGCACGTCCTCCCCCAGCTCACGTGCCATTTCACTCCCGTTCATTGTTTGTTTACGCACAGCTCGTTCCCCCCGCATCCGTCGGGGAATCGGGGTGGAGGAGTCCCGCATCCAGCCCTCCTCCTCCGAAGAGGGGGCACGGCTCCTCTCGCGCACTCTCCTCCTCTCGCTGTTCCTAAGGTCCTCCACTGTTTGTCGGAGAGATTCAACCTGGTCCTTCAGGGAGGTCCTCTCTCGTCTCAGGGCGTCCATCTCGCGGCGGAGTTTGATTATCTCTCTTTCGAGAGCCAGATTATTAGCCCTCACCTCGTCGGCTGGCCCCGCACCTTTGACGATTTCCGACACCAGCCTTTGAATCGCGACCTTAGCCACATTAACTCCCGCTTTTATTTGTCGACGTAAGTCACCCTTCATCGACTGTGTTCTTCTCTCTGTTTCCCCCGCAGTCTCCAAAACCCTTAGTGTCTCCGCCATCACGGACTTCGGAGACATTTGGGGGAATAGTGCAGTAACTTCTTCTACGGCGTCTTTTTGACTGGACGTCAACCTATCGTCCAAAAGGCACTCCACTAATCCCTTCCGCCTCTTTAATACCCCGTGGCCAGCCTTCTTAGACAGCTTAAAGAAGTCTACCCTGTCGAGCTCATCATCCTCGAATTCCATTCTCTTCGAGGAGAGCTTCGACAGGGCGTGCGACCCAGGGCAATTGGAGCCTTTCGGCTTCCGTCCTCTCTTTTTGCCTTTTTTGGGGACCTGGTCAAATGATGAGGACAGGTCCCCAGAGTCCTCAATAGAGATAGAGGGGATGAATTCTCCCTCCATAATCTCTTGCTCGGTCTCGACGGTAATCACGTTGGACGCGTTAGACATCACGTCTCCATCATCGGCCCCAGCTCCAGAGTCGATAGGGACTGGAGTGCCTGCCGAGACACTCTCAGCGATAGGGGAGTTTACTATTTCTCCCTCCCCTACTCTGATTCTTGTTTCCTTTGGATACCTAGTCGTGGCTCTCGATCTTCCTCTCCTCGGCAGTGATGCTTCACCCCTTGCAGAGGCTGGAATTTTCCCCGCAGGCCCAATCGCAGAAGTGCCCGCCGTGATTGAAACCACATTTGTACGTTCCAGCTTCAGGCGCAGCTCCTTCCGTTGCACCTTAGGCGTCGTCTCCACTCTCGTCTCTATCTCCCTAGAGGTGGGTGGAGCGTTGCCTCCTCCTCTCACTACCCCTGCCTCCTCTATCTCCGTCCGGACGGTAGCAGTTTCCACCGCGGGGCCCGTCGGCAACCCCGCGGCTAGCCCATCTCTGGAGCCTCCCGGGCCCGAAGCCTCGGGAGTCGATCGCCCAGGGACAGGGACAATATCCCCAGGAGACCGTGACAGGCATCCGAGTTCCTGCCGTGGTAGTCCATTTTTCGTATCCATATCCATATTTGTAGTTGTCGGCGGATCCTACGGCCGAGGGGTCGCCGACAGATCCCCTCGGTTCGGCGTCATCTCCTCCATCACACTATTCGTCCTCTCCTCCGGTGCAGGGAACATAAAGCAAAAGGCCCCAGGCCTAACCCACACACCGGAGGAGCGGAGGCTCGCCTAACGGGGCCATGCCCCGGGCGATAGCCCCCAACCGCCCATCTCCCCTCTCTCTATCCCCATGCCCCCCGGCGCCCCCAGCGGGGAGGCCCACCCGACCGAGCGACAGGGAACAGCCCGCACCGCGTGGCTCAGTGCCCACTCCCAAGGGGGTGGGACGACCAGGCGGGCAGATGATGATGGAGGCTTCCCTTGCTGGCGTCCAGCGAGGGGGACCTAACCG
>NW_017300126.1:6591-11244 GCF_001594075.2 Trachymyrmex cornetzi | reverse complement strand
GGCATTCGCTTCCACGGTGGCATGGGCTCGATGTCCGAAGACAGAGCCCGCCTGCAGCGATGTTGCTGCGTCGTCATTCCAGTCCCCGGTATCCCGAGGGAACCACCCCATCTCCCAGGGGGGAAGGGGAGGGCCCCACGAGGGCCCGGGGGCCGTGGTGGACGAATACCACTCCGCCTTCGGAAGGGAGCAGACCCCCCTCTAACGGTGCCAAATCACCGGGATTTGAAGTCGGAGTTACCTTCTCCTACCGGCGCAGTGATTCCCCATCCAGCAAAGGATGGTTCCTCCAGACCCCCCGTGCTCCAGGGAGCACGCAGGGCCCTTGGGGCGCCGGACCCTAGCGTACAGAGTCCCTCTATCTAACGAGGGACTCCGTACTGTGGAGTATTGGCACCCGGGGCTCTCATAGAAAGTCCCGGGTGAGCCCCCGTGCCACGACAAGGCTCTCCACGCACGGGGGCTACTTCAAGTTCTATCGAAAGTCGTTCCAGTTTTATTGAAAGTTCTACCGAGGGAGGTAAGTAAAAAATTTTTTTTACTAACTATATCATCTTTATTTCTTAAAAAAATAAATAATTTTTTAGATTGTTCTATTGATACCATTAATCCCAGAAGTGATAACAGTTTGTCAACAAATGATATTTTAGATAAATCTACAAAAAACATTAAATGGAAAGGTATGCACTTGATTCAATTTTGTATATTAAAAATGTATTCAAAAGGAATAGATTTGAGCAACCTCAGTGAAAAACCTTTGATTACCTCTAACATCACTTCAAGTTCTATTGAAAATGGTAATAAAGATAATCAAAGAATGTTTTTTTTTTAATTATTTTATATATCATTGTTATTTCTTCCAAAAATATATAAATAATTTTTTAGATACTGATGTTAATTTGTCTAAAAAAGAAGTTCTAGATAAATCTACAGAGAAAAGCAATCAGCAAGGTATACGTATATGTTTCATTCATTTTTATTATATACAGTGCCCGCCAAAAGTCCCGGGCCAGCTGAATATTTTGGAAAGTATGCATTTTTGCGAAAAATGTTTTAAACAAAAGTTGTAGAGTTTCAAAAGATCTATTTACTGATGATATTACTTTGACTTTGAGTGGCGTTGGCAAAGTCAAATCAAGATCACATTGATTTTTTTAAATAGAACATCCAATTTTTCATTGCATATTCTTATAGCACCTCTTGAGAGCTTTCCAAAACACTATAATACAATATTTTTTCATGATTACTTATTGAATATAATTCTTGAAAGTTACAGTATCACCGGCATTAGCATGGTCCAAAGTGCCAAACATTGGCTAAAACCTTTTGAATGTTGTTCAAAATTATGACGTAGATAATATTTTTACGTAGAGATGAAAATAAGCGGAACAATCTTTAATGGCCTTGACGCACGCGCGCGTAACTTTCAAGTATTATAATTCGAAAAGTGATTATGAAAAAATATTGTATTATAGTGTTTTGGAAAGCTGTCAAGAGGTGCTATAAGAATATGCAATGAAAAATTGGATGTTCTATTTAAAAAAATCGATATGATCTTGATTTGACCTTGCCAACGCCACTCAAGGTCAAAGTAATATCATCAGTAAATAGATCTTTTGAAACTCTACAACTTTTGTTTAAAACATTTTTTGCAAAAATGCATATTTTTCAAAATATTCAGCTGGCCCGGGACTTTTGGCGGGCACTGTATATTAACAGTATATTTAAAATAAGTGGATTTGTGAAATAAATATTTTAGTAAAAAATATTTGGTTATCATCGTTATCACTTCAAGTTATATAGAAAGTGGTAACGAAGACACAATCAAAGATTTTTCACTTACGTTATATCAACTATATTTCTTTCAAAAAGATGTAAATGTACGTTTTAGATATTGATGCTAGTACATTAAGAAGCGAAGTTCTAGATGAATTGACAGAAAAGAGCAATCAGCAGGGTACGTTTGATTAATTCTTAGTTGCATTTTTGTAAATCAAAAGTATACTCAACCAATAGATTTGACAAATATCAATGCAATGAAAAATCTTTTGTCATCTTTGTTATAACTTCAAGTTGTATGGAAAGTAGTAACGAAGATAATCAAAGATTTTTCACTTACGTCATATCATCTATATTTCTTTCAAAAAGATATAAATGTACGTTTCAGATATTAATGCTAATATGTTAAGAAGCGAAGTTCTAGATCAATTGACAGAAAAGAGCAATCAGCAGGGTACGTTTGATTAATTCTTAGTTGCATTTTTGTATATCGAAAGTATACTTAATCGAATAGATTTGATAAATATCAATGCATTGAAATGTCTTTTGTTACCTTCGTTATCATTTGAAGTTTTAAAGTGGTAAGGCAGCTAAATATTTTTCGCTTACTTTATATATTGTCTTCATTTTTTCAAAAAAGTATTAATTTTTGTAATAATTTAACATGATGATAATTTGTCAAAAAATGAAGTTCTAAATAAATATATAGAGAAAAACGATCTCAGCGAAGTAAGTTTGATTCATTTTTGTATATCAATAGTATAGTGTTTAAAACAAATAGATTTGAGAAATATCACTTCAGTGAAAAGTCTTTAATTATCTTTGTTATCGCTTCAAATGTTAATGAAAAATGTTTTATTGAATTGAAAGTAAACAAAAACGTTTTTACTTTATCTATCATGTTTATGTATCATCTTTATCTCTTTCAAAAATTTATAAATAATTATATATTTAGGCATCAATGCTACGTTACCAAAAAATATCAAAAAATAAAGTTCTAAATGTATCGGCGAAAAAAGTAATCTAAAAAGGACATATTTTAATTCATTGTATAAACTTGTTTCTTCATAAAAGTTGAGATGACTTATCTTCTATTTGGCATTCTTTTCATAAAAATATCATTTATTAGTCGTTTCATATCATGATATTTCTTTTTTCAGATGTTCAACCAAGTATTTTCGAAATCAATTTAAATAATATGCTTTTTCAAAATACTTCGCTGGATGACAAAACAACTGATAACACAAGTAACAGATATCATAACCTATTTAAATACTTAATTAATTGTTATATTTACGTAAGCATAATTATATATATATTATTACTATATTAAATGATAACATTAATTTGTGCAAGTACAATTTGAAAAAAGGTTTTAAAAATTTTACCAGGAAACAATCGGTCAACAAATAAAGTCAAATAAGATCTATAGTTCATATTCAGATTGCTATCATAATTTTTAATCAGCCTATGATAATATCAATGTTTTAATTTACGAGCAAATTTATTATTATATGAATTTCTACAAATTTGAATTTTTTTATTTTTTAGATTCAACTATTTCCGGTTTTCCTAAAAACAAAGATTTTGACACAAGTTTAAATATTTTTTTAATAGACGAAATGGATACCGAAATTAGCCTAGTAGAAATAAATAATGTAAACTCAGATGGTAAAGTATGATTCAATTGTTATTTAAATCAACTAGAAGTCACGTGTCACATTTATGTGCATGTACTGTGTGGATATATTTCTCGTTAAATAATTATACATATAGGCCCGTATTCAGAACGCGCTTACAACGATGTTAGGGCTCTAACATGCTATAGTTTACGTTACGCATTCTATAAAATTTCAGAGATAAAAGCTTTTATCAATAAAAACGCGTTCTGAATACAGACCATATACTTTATTTATAAATATTGTACATCTCACAATCAGTGTAATCAAATTTTTTAAATATTAATAATTTATTTGAAAATAAAGACCTGCGTGTTTACTTCGAATTAATTACACAATTCATTAATGAAAATAATTTACGTAAATATAGTTAAAAATTTCAAATAACTATTATATAGAGAAAAAGAAAGAAAGAGAGATGTCTTTTAATCATGTTATAGCTAAAAGAAAATGTCGCTAATTTGTTATATTTAACATGTACTAGTTACTAATATATAGGTACATATAATAAATAATATACTAATATGATTTATTTTTTATAGATTTCGACTCTAATGTTGCAGTAAACGACATTCAAAATAATAATATATCTTTAGAATTTTGCAAAAAAACAACAGTTAATCAACAAGGTATTAATTTATGTCTGCTTTCTAATTAGACATGTAATTTCATAACGCATATAATATCACTATATTAAGGGAAGGTGGTGTACCTTTCACCAATTTTGACATTTTTTTTTGTCTAAGTTATATTTTGATGTTTAAAAATACAAAAAAATTCTAAAATATTCTTTGAAATGTTGACAATAAATGTTGATAATATTTTTTATAGATTTAAGTTGTTATCTTTTCTACATCTTTTTTAACATTAAAAAGAAATTGAATTTTGGTCAAAGGTACAACACCCATGTTGTACCTCTGACCAGGGAGTGTTATACCTTTAACCAATGTATAAATGGTATGTATAAAAATCAGATATTCAACAGAAGGTTAGTTTTATTTATATTTTTTATTTTTAATGTCCTTTTACATTTTTTCGATTACATGTAACTTTATATATAAAATATATAAAAATAAACTTTACCATACAAAAGACTGAGAGATTAAGAACGATTTCGTATTATAAAAATCTTAACAAAAGCAACATACTGTCACATCCGGGGGCGCGTGAGTGCGGATACCCCTCGGACGCGGCG
>NW_017300126.1:0-3104 GCF_001594075.2 Trachymyrmex cornetzi | reverse complement strand
GTTGGTCGGTAACTAGTATGGTAACTTGTTAGTCAATAATATGGCGTCTTAAATAGCACATCATAATACAAATAAGTGGATACAGAATTAGTCTTATCTTTAAATATGGTTACATGGTTATGTTTCTTACAACAATTTGTCCTTGAGAATGTTTAAAATTCGGGGACGTAACAAGACTAAGAGTTTATTTGATTACTGGTTTGCAAGTAAATTGAAGAACTAATAACATATGTGTGTAGATGCAGAGATTAATTGCACGCGATTACCTTCGCAGAAGGCGAGGCAGGTTCCGCAAAATAATTATTTACGACTAAACTAAACGGAGAAAAGTGCGACTAAACGGAAGTGCCACATGCAACTCACTTTTACGTCGCGGTGTTGCTCGACTATCCCTATACGTCCCTGTTACGGAGGGTGGCCCTCGAGATGTTCGCGTTTGAGCACCTGCCTCCAAGAGAACCTTCTAAGGAAGACCAGAAGTCCAGCTCTCGCACTAACACTCTGATCTCGATTCTAACACTGGACTAAGCGAGTCAATACTAGTCAAAACTAAGCCGAAACTATGATGGTCGCTACTAAGCCGAAAACTAAGCCGAAACTATAATGATCGCAACTGACTTTGGTGTGCGCTTTTATATAGTTAGAAGTGGTGGTGCTGAGCGGGAAAGGGGGTTGACCTGTCAACAGTTACCGGAATCTTTTGAATTGTTCTAGAACTTTCGATCTAATAAGATTTTATTAGATTTTACCGTTTTAAAGGGAGAAATTACCGAATTTAGATGTTGACAGGGCCCTCTTAGTCGCTCCGCCCCTGTGCTGCATACTGTGCAGTCGCTGTGCGCGTTTATTCGCGTTACATTCTGCCGAATGATGTTTTCTCTTTTTTATATATAGAGTTTGAGTACAGAGCGTTTGTGCGTTATTTGTATCGCGAAGCTTCTAACGGACTTCCGCAGGTTTTGTTAGAAGCTTTTGGTGCACTTGCGGATGCGATTCAGCTACGTATTCTCGATCATAAGCGCAGTATTAGCCGCTTTCTGAATCGGCGCAGTCAAATTTGCAGTTGCAATTACTGAATTTAAATGAAATAAGTTTATCGATTACTTTAGAATACTGCGATAGATCGAGAATAGCAGAGGGCCTCTTACAATTGGTGGATCTCAAAATTATCCAGCATAATAGTTGTAATTTTAAACAATTTTTTACAATGCGCTTGAGACTAGAGAAGCCTCTAGGCTCGTCCGCTGCGATTGTCGTAGATTTAAAAAAAAATAACGGAAAAGTAACGAAAAGTTACTTTCTCAAGTAACGGTAACTGTAACGAGTTACTTTTAAAAATCGGTAACTAGTAACGGTAACTTGTTACTTTTTCTATTCGGTAACGAGTAACTGTAACTTGTTACTTTTAAAAAGTAACTTTCCATTCCCTGATTATCACTTACTGATTAAAGGTACAACGCTTGCTCACTTCCTATTTGTCGTTACCTTTATAAATTATAAGTTAAGATTGACGATATTAAGCTTTAAATAACTTTTTCTAAATATCTATTTAACATTTTAAGCAATTCCAACATAACACAAAATGCATATGCAACATTTTATGAGATTAAAAAGCGTATTGAAATTACTTCATTCGAACACTCGAAAACAATAAATTATTTTTTATAGGAGTATAATTCTCTTTATTATTATGATTGTAAGTTATAAAACACCTCTGGTGCTTATACTACAAATTACATATTTTTACTTTTACAAATATCCAATAGTTTTTTTATAAATTCAAATGGTTAAAGGTACAACTGGTCAAAGGAACACCAGGTTCCCCTATGTATTAATATTATTTTAATTTTATAAAATATTAATAGAGTTATATGTATGTTTTTTTTAAATTTTATTCTAATATTTTGATATACACAAGCCAAATCTCGAAAGAATTTTTAAGGACTCTAAATAAAGATAAAGTTGATTACATACAGACAAATAATTTAACCTTTTGATTTCATTCAACTTTTTCTTAGTACTATAATGTTTCTGTTTACTAATAAAATAAGATAAAATTTCTGTTTACAATTGAAAATTTTTATAACTTCGACGAAATTATGGAAAGTTCTCTTGATAAATACATAACATGTGTACAATAGTATTAAAATTTATTTCTAAATATTTTAAATTCTCTGTTTCTCATTTGTTATATCTTTGATATAATATTGCTGATATTAAAAATTAATATATACCAAATATACCTATTAAACATTACGTTAAAGTTGTTATATATTTTGATTTCAGAGGATATTTCAGAGGATGAAGACAATGATGATTATAAAAATGATGCAGACTATGCTGCTTCCAGTAGTTCAGAAACTTCAGATGATGAATCGAATACTTCTACTAATTCTCAAAGCTTTAATGAGAATGAGAAATCTAATACTACAAATAGTAGTCTTGATACCTCGAAACATATTAATGAAGGAAAAGATGTTTGTGATGACATAAATCTTATTGTGCCTAAATCTCACGAGAAAGGAGCAAATAAAAAATACTTTTGTATGTATTGCAAAAAATTACAAACTAAATTTGCAAGACACTTAGAGACTGTCCATAAAAATGAAACAGAAGTAAAAAAATTCATTTATCTTCCTAAAGGTAAATATAATAATTTATGCACATGTCGTTCTGAATCAAATGTGTTTCATATACAAGATGAATCGTTTTAAGCGATAAACAAAAATATTTCGGAATCATTAAATTTAAGATCAAAGTGTTACAGACAAACGTTGTAGGCTTGAAGAGGGACGAATAATGGTAAAATCAATTTTCAAAGGAATTAATTTTTCAAAGTCACATAAAGATCATCTTCATTTCTTTAAATAGAATAGTATGATTTTTTTTATATAATATGATTTTTCTAATTATTCTATACATAAAAGTATTTTAAAGTAAAAAAAATAGTGCTTACGAAATATTTTATAGTTGTCAAAATGTGCCACATTAAAGTATAAAATATCTCCTATTATAGATTTTTTACATCTTTACCTTAGTATTTTTATATGCAGAATAATTATAGAAATCATATATTCTGTGAAAACAATCATTATTCCATTTTT
>NW_017300125.1:246417-246898 GCF_001594075.2 Trachymyrmex cornetzi | reverse complement strand
CGTGAACAGCTCAATGTGATAGCAGCCTCACACATGAAATGCATAACAGAACATAAGCATAACATAAGACTGATTGATCACTGAGGATCCAGCATAATGTCGTCATATTGATTTACATAAGATGCTCATTGGTTCAGCGGTCATATGCTATGGTTATGTTCTGTTACCTCGGATCTACAATAGAGTTTTAAGCCTTAAGCCGTAAGAAATGGACGAATCATAGTCGATTATTCTGCTTGAATTCGACTAATTGGTCAATTTCTTACGACTCAATGCTTAAAATACTAAAGGGTCCTCTACATAGAAATCGTAGACGGTCGTGGAGTCTTAAGTCGTAGGAAACCAACCAATCACAATCAAATATAAGGAAAATTCTCGATTGGAATCGGTCAGTTTCATACGACTTAAGACTACACGACTGTCTACGACTTCTATGTAGAGGCACAGTATAACCAGTAGGGACACTCCGTGTCGGCACCTT
>NW_017300125.1:244075-246369 GCF_001594075.2 Trachymyrmex cornetzi | reverse complement strand
CCGCCATGTTAAAAATCCAGGGCCGAAAGAGGATATGCCCCTAAGTAATAATGTAATCACACTAAAAAATTTTACCAAAATACAAACTAATGAACAAAATTAATTCGAAAATAATAAGAACTAGTAAAGCAGCTCTTAAATTGTTTTCTTTTGCCACGGATATTTGCTCACACGGGATCTGTGTAACATCACAGTGGTTGTTTTCCAGCTAAGACACAGAGACGTTACACTGTGTTCCACTGTGTAAAGTCTTGTTGGAACGCTCAGAACTCTAGATTTAGTTTCTGAGAGAACCGCCAGAGTGGATTTGATATCTTTATTTTATTTGTTAGTCATCTATATTAACTTTTTAATATGGGTAACTAATATGAGCCTAATTAATATGAGCCTAATTTCATCGAAATCGGAGATGAGGACCGTATTCTGAATAATTACCTTATAAATTTATGATTAATTATCCTTTTTCTCTTCTATTATACTATACGTACAACCGGTACAATTAGGTTACATTTATGCTAGAAATGAATCCCATAATTTCCACACGCCACATGTTGCCACACGTTAAGTATAAAATTTCTTGAAAAGTTGGTAATACTGACATACTCTACACGCTCGTACTTAACTTTTTACAGTGTCGAGCAGTGTAACACTGTGTCATAGTTGGAACACTTCGTATACGACACAGTGTTACACTGTGTCATCTGTGTACGTTGTTGGAAAACACCCAGTATGTGGTAACATGCATGTTCCTGTCATCTTGCATTTCATTGGATCCGGCCAAAAACAAAAGCTGCGCAGCCATACCTGCGCGACACGCACTTTTTTGCTGAGAGTCCCTATTGGTTATACTGTGGTAGAGGACCTTTTAACGTAGATCCGGGGTTATGCATTTCATGTGCGACAAGCTTAACGCATAATGCATGGTGCATAAGGCGAGGTTGATCTCGATTGATAACGACTCGATTGGACACTACCAATTACAGCGATCGGTGCTTAGGAGCTTTGTAGTCTCAAGCGCTGTGAGTGGCTCGTGTCCAATTGAGCCGTGTACAACTGGGTGCCACTCCATAAGGCGAGGTATGCAGTGGGAGGATCCCGTTTGCCTATAGTTCTGATTGTACACACCACTCATATCAACTGGTGCTTAGTAATTTTTCACTGTTTTGCCAATGAGATTATTTTATTTTTAAATTGGCCAGTCAGTGATACATGTGTGCAGTATGCAATGTGTGCAATCGGAGCCCTCCCATATGCAGTAGTATGTATATAGTAGATACACACGTGTGACACCTGTGACCACGTGACAATCAATACTTCTAACTTTTCCCGCATGGCGTGATGGCGCTAAAATCACATTTTCTGTAGAGTCCCTATAATAAGAGTCAAGACACAAGACGGAAGAACGTCATTGCTGGGCGCCGATGGGAAACAGCACAAATAACGCGTGGCACAAATACACGCTTTGGCGCCTGTTTGTACTACTACACCATGAAACAGTTACTCACACCAATTCACAAATAACACATCGAAAGCGCCTAGAAATGGCGGCGACCAATCACAAGGGCGTCGCCCTTCATGTCTTGACTCTAATTATAAGGACTCTAGAGAAGAATAGCGGAAGGCGAAGTAGAGTCGAAAATCGGCCGAGAAGTGCAAATCGTGACGAGTTCTGCTCTAGAAGATTCAATAGAAAAGGGATGAAAAATGTTTTAATTTGATGTATTTTATTTAAAAAAAATGTCATCTTCCGTATTGACATCACAATTCGTGTATTGACCCATATAGCACAAAATATTTATAGTAAATATTTATTACCATTCATTTTTTTTAATGTTATATACATATTTTATTTATATTTGATATAGAACTTTATTCCGAGTATTAAAATATATTAGACTAAACATTTTTTATAATTTTTATGATAAATATAAATAATTATTTCTAACACTATTTCGTACTTGGATTATAACGTCTCACTAATTATTTTCACAGCATTTACTATAATATTTACAATAAATATTACATTTAAATATTAAAACCTTATACATATTTGAAAAAGCTTTTACATATTTGAAAAAGCTTTTTAAATATTTTATAAATATTGTGATGTGTTGTCTGGGGTAGTATACGACGTGAAATCCGGAAACTTATAAATAATATTTGCAACAGTACAACTTGAAGATAATCTATATGCATATCTATAATATTATGGGCAATAATATAATATTGTAACGTTCCACGTGACGCGTCTCACTAATTTTAATTTCTTTTACCTAGGAGTTAACCAGCATTTA
>NW_017300125.1:238194-239734 GCF_001594075.2 Trachymyrmex cornetzi | reverse complement strand
CTGCCGCGACGCAACAATACAAGAAACTTATGACAAAAAAACACACAAAGAACACATGCAAGTTCTACCGCAACGGACTGCAATACGCGACGACTGAGCTCGCCAGTACTAAACTCGCGACCCCCGCAGCGAAATAAAAGGCGCAAACTAACTAAAAACTAATCACCATTAGAATAAATCATAAATTGCATAATCGGCACGTGATAGTAATTTCGCAATAGCACGTGAACGAGAACATCCCCTTGCCGCGAGGGACCACGAAATAAACAGTATATAAAACAGAACGTTCAAAGTCAAGCGTCCTTACTTATTCCCAAAATTCGTAACGGTAAGCATTCCTAGCGCTTTAAGTAGCGCTCTGGATCTTTCCGCACTTCCTACCTAAATTCCGGCCTCGATCGTGCGCCACCCACGACGTCTGACGGGCCATCTCCTCCCCTTGTTTCGGCAGCGCTGTCCATGGCGACGCCGAAGCTTACTTCCAGCGGAACTCCAAACGAGCGCCTTCTACGGCGTCGAGGCCTCCGCTCTCCTAGTCTCGCTTTCCAACCACCATTCTCACAAACGTTCTTTCTGGGCACAGATGCCACCAAAGAAACGTCCGCGTGGTAAACGGGGAGGCTGGCGAATATATCTAAAGACACTCCAGCGGGAGCTCCTCGCCGGAGGAGACTTTAAACCGAGCGAACATTGGAAAGAGGACCCTGGGGGTCCAGAGAAGGTCTCGTCGCCCTCGTCGCGTCAACCTCGTCGGCCAGTCTCCCGGATTCCGAAACTCTTGCGAACGGGACCGACTCTCGGGAGCTCGCAGTCGCCGCGCCCCCGCCACCGCGACAAGCACCACCTCGGTCCCCACCGCACGTGGCGCCCATCCGGAAGCCCACCAGACCGATATTGATCGCAACAAAACCTCGTGTTATAAGCCACACGCCCTGTAGCATTAAGATTAAAATAATCGAGTCATAATTGCTTGTCTTTATTTCATTTCTCAGCCCTTAAGGCCCTTTCTATATCCTTCCCTGTTCCCATACGCACTGACACCAGAGAACGTAGATAGAGAGAAGCGAGTAATGAACATCACAGCAGCCCGAGGAAAGAGATTTAAATATCTTCATAACCTCCTCGCACACTTTCGTGTATCACGGGCGCTTTATCTGACAATTCCTCTGAACTCTCTGATATTATTCCTCCCAGTGCATAACTAGGGAACACGGAAGAATAAAACAAAGCAAATATAATAAAAGACATCTCGCTAACAGCACGATAACATTTCAATACGTGCCTATATTGAGGCACTGGTGACAGCAGCCTACCCCACGCGTAAAAACACGCCGAAAACAAATCTCGCCGAAGCCAAGGCTTCACCCCGCGCGCCCCGCTCCGCGCCCGCGCTCCCACGACTTAGTGTGGCTCCTCGAGACCCCTCCGAGAAACCAAACACTGTTGCGTCGCGGCAGCGATCTCCCTGAAAGACCATGTGGGCGCTTTGCTTTCGCGATTAAAAGTGGGATAGGCAACGTATAAAAATTTTTACGATTAA
>NW_017300125.1:232622-234965 GCF_001594075.2 Trachymyrmex cornetzi | reverse complement strand
AACTTGTGTAGTGTTGGTAAGTCGTATAGAATGATAAGTTACCGAAGGTGAGGTAGTATAGTACAGTATGTATAAGTGTAATGTAGTATATATAAGTACAGTATATGTAAGTAGGTATAGTATATGTAAGTAGGTATAGTATATGTAACCAGGAAGTTTGGTATAGGATGCGTGGATTGCTGGTTGCAAGGTGTTTGAATACAGTATCGCGTTTTATACGACGTTTTCATACATTTAATTACAATATCACGCTTCATACAGCGCTTTCATACATTTAAACAGAATATCACGCTTTATACGGCGCAATGCATTGGCTACCTGTTTCTTATATTTCAGGCATACTAAGTGAAGATGCGGGTAATTATACAATGTATAAACGTTTATATGTGTTAGATATATAATAGTGTATATAATAATTATATTGAAGATCCTATAACTTCAATAAGGAAATATGACAATGTCGCGAACGTGTTGTAGCTTATTTCTAATGCGCATCCCTATGATTAGTGAACATAATTCTTAAGTGAGAATATAATATAAGTCATGAAGAATACGTGTATATAACGCTGTTGTATAATTAACATAGTATAGGGTATAGAAAGTGTGTGTAATACGATTACATGATTAGCGCAAAATCTTATAACTAGCGATTATAATCCTCGCGAAAATACGTGTAAGATACAGGATACATGTATAAATGCTGGTTAACTCCTAGGTAAAAGAAATTAAAATTAGTGAGACGCGTCGCGTGGAACGTTACAGTATCTTTCCGGATCCTTTTATTCTTTGTGCGCGTGGAATTTGATGTTTATTTAAGGCCTTTTCTCAATTGTGTGCGCTTTGGTTTTATTCGCGATGATTTCGTTCGTATGCAGGGCCCTTTTGTGACCGGTGGGTGCATTCGTGGTTTCGCGGCGATGCATTGCGTTAGCGTTATGCGTTTTTATAGTTTTTCCGCAGGTCTGCGGCTTTTCCCTGCAGCTGCGTCGAGGTCGGTTGTTACCTTAATTATTCCCTACTTCGTGTTAATGGTGTTTTCTCGTAAAAGTGCATTCTTGTATTGGTTTTAGTATTTATACTTTGGCGCAGGCGCAGTATGCGCGGCGTTCGAACGCGACGGTTTCGGTGGCTTGGCCTATAGCTGTGGTCGCTTGTAGTCGGCACGTATTATATTGATTCGCTATATTCCGTGCTCGCGCTCGCTTGGTAAACGGACGGGACGCTATATTGTAGGCGCACCGGACGTTACATATTTCTTTCAAATAAACAGATTATTACTACAAGTTTAAATTTTTTTATTTCGGAAACTAAGCCGTTTAGGACACATGTTTATATGCACTTTTTTACTTGAAATAAACCATAGAATCGCTCTGTTGAGTTTGAGAACATACTTAACTAACACCTTGTATATATACAGGGTGATTCAGAAAAACACCGTATCCTTGCACAGACGTGTTCCTGGCTGAATTCTAAGATGATATTTCCTTTACGAAAATATTATCCGACGCTTACTTTTTAAGCTATTAAAGAATAAAGTTAGCGAATCACAGGTCGCGTATAGAAGGTAAACAGGGGCGGCGTCGAGCGCACTCACCATCTGACGCGAGCAACCACAAAGGGCACTCGTTGAATCAGCTGTCTAAGGACATAGAGTTATTCTGTTCACGTAATAAACGCTCTCTCACACACACACACACACACGCACGCACGCACGCACGCACACACACGCACACGCACACACACACACACACACTTTCTCTCCTCTCTCTCCTCTCTCTCTCTCTCTCTCTCTCTCTCTCTCTCTCTCTCTCTGTCACTTACCTCGCAGAAATTCACTGTCTTCATACCGTCGTTACTTGAAGGATAAATTTCGTCCGAGTTGAAATTTTGCTTCTACTTTGAATCATAGTTTTAGGACGTATGTAAACTCTAACGATTTATAATTAGAACGTATGTAGACTCTAGATTTATAATATGTCCTAATCTGATGAATTGAGTTCTTACGTTGAGCCTGTAAATGGCAGTTATTGGAAAATTTCTTATTTTTAGGTTCAAAAGAAGTTTCTGAATAGAAACTGTAGATTAAGTAATATTAAAAGAGGTCCTATTTAACTGTTTAAGTATCAAAACAAGTTTATAAGGTTTAATTAAAGTTGAAAGTGTTTCAAAGTAGGATTAAAATTTCGACTCGCGTCACGACCGTGAAAAAACAATACGAAGACACTTCACGTTCCCGTGTGATAAATTTCAATAAAACAGGGTTTGTTTTTCTTTTAAAAATAATATCTGAATATATATATAACTGTAACACTTTCGTCACTGATTTACTCGCGCATTTGATCG
>NW_017300125.1:229663-231603 GCF_001594075.2 Trachymyrmex cornetzi | reverse complement strand
TTATGATACTGCAGCTGAATGTGGAACGGTCAGCTGCGGTAACAGGTGAGGTGCGTCAGCTAGTCACCGAAAAACAACTTGACATCCTGTTACTACAGGAACCATATATCAGGAAGCCAGGCGAGAGCCACATCTTTTATGGGTTAAGAACGGGGAGTTGCTGCAGTGCGCTCGAAACGCCCATGGGCGTTGGTAGCGATCAGTAACTCCTGTTTGCAAATGATATTTGTCTCGCAGCTCAACACGACTCACTGTGTGTGTGCGGAAGTGCGGACACCTATCAATATACGTCGTGTCGTGCTATTTTCAGTACAGTGACGAAATTAAAGGCCACCTCAGGCACCTCGAGAAGGTGTTTCATTCCATGAGGGACGAGAGACTCATAGTGGCGGTAGATGCCAACGCGCGATCGTCGCTCTGCGGCTACCCTGAGACCGACGAGAAAGGAAGTTCGAAACCCTCATTCCTGCGTTTTGCTTTGAGGTAATAAACGAAGTCCATCAAGGACTCATCTTCAAAATGAGGAGGGGATCATCTTTCATAGATATGACCCTGGTGTCCCCTCGAACAGGCCAACTCATCGGCATATGGAAGGTGAAACGAGAATGGACAACCAGTGATCATAGTCCCGTGGAGATCGGGCTGAGGATGCCAAGGATGGCTAATGACCGCAGAACTGCAAACAATGGATGGTTCAACACACGTGGGCCCGATTGGGAGCGATTCGGTGAGAGCTTGAAAGGTCTTTCTATCGAGGCTTGGGGCCCTCGGCCCGAAATCTGCGGAAAAAGCAAAAAGCATGGCCGAACAGCTACAACAGATTATCTTAGAGGCTTGCGAACAATCGATGCCAAGGAAAAGAGTTTTTAGGAAGTCAAATCGGTGGTGGACGAAAGAACTCACAAAGCTGAAAAAGGAAGTAAGCCGCAAAAGAAAAATGATCCAATGACTAAAAGGATCAAGGAATCGAAAGACTGAAGCGGAAATCGGAACAATCAGTACCTTAAAACAAGAATACCGAGAATACCTACACCAGTATAACAGGGCGATAAGGTGGATAAAGTATGAAAACTGGAAAAAATTTATCACGGGATGCGGCAATGAGAAGCCATGGGGCTTTGTATAGAAGCAACAAGCGAATAAGCTAAGAGTAGAAAAGGTCATAAGCACACTCAGTAGGGGTGAACACTTGACAAAGACCATAGAAGAAACGGCACAATGCTTGTTGAACACACACGTATGGGAGACCGGGGACAAAAGTAACACGGGACATTAGTAGCATCGTCAATATTTCTTAAACTATGACAGATATATGTATGTGGCCTCGTGATAAAATTCTATAAACAGATAGGCATTGTATCCTTCATTATATACTGATTTTCGCGGAACAAGCACGAGTGCAGAAGCAGAAATTACTTTTTTCATCAAGTAATTTTGGAGTGATCCCGATTGATCACTGCTCGATTGGACACCACCAATCACAGCGACCGGTGCTTAGGAGCGTTGTAGTCTCAAGCGTTGTGAGTCGCTCGTGTCCAATTGAGCCGTGTCCAACTGGGTGCCACCCAGTAACTTTTATTGCGTGCATAAAATTCAAAATATTTTTTTTCCTTATAACAAAGGTATAATGTATTATCTTGATATGTTTTAATGATTATCTGTGTTGATGTTTTTCACATTTGAGTTGATTTTTATTTAGGTTTTTGTTCGGAATTAGAGCATTAATTCGTGCGGTAGTCGAGATCGCTCGAGAAACTTCTTCGCTTCGAATCTTTGTTGATTCGACTTTCGAGCAATGTCGACGTCGAGAGCGCGTGTTTGTGTGCCGACGACGACGGGAGTCTTTCGACACAGAAAAAAGGCCCTCGTCGTACTTGGTGTGTTACCCTCTGATTTGTCGCTC
Organism: Trachymyrmex cornetzi; assembly: GCF_001594075.2. Classification (NCBI taxonomy): domain Eukaryota; kingdom Metazoa; phylum Arthropoda; class Insecta; order Hymenoptera; family Formicidae; genus Trachymyrmex; species Trachymyrmex cornetzi. The sequence goes on along the minus strand of NW_017300125.1, from coordinate 229,700 downwards.
GTTGCTGGGCCGATGTTATCGGCGAATCGCGTTATCG
>NW_017300125.1:228272-228596 GCF_001594075.2 Trachymyrmex cornetzi | reverse complement strand
GCGTGACGGTGCCGACGATCCAGAGCCGCATCTCCCAGCTGAAGGAGCTCTGGGCCGCCTGTAGCAGCCAACACGTCCTGCTGTTGCAGACCGCTAAGTCCGGGGAGCTAAAGGGCCTGCCCTACTTCGTGGATAACGTAATCCTGGAAGCCGAGGATGTCTATGCCAACACCAGCGACATTCTACAAAACGCGCTAAGTAGACTGTTACCCGCTAACACTAACTCTTCATTATCCGATCGAAAGTCACGACGAGTCTGTTTCGCGCGAGTCGGGTTCTCAGATCTCGCGATTGCCACGTATATCGTTGCCAAAATTTACCGGT
>NW_017300125.1:227431-227957 GCF_001594075.2 Trachymyrmex cornetzi | reverse complement strand
GAATCTCGATCGTCCGGTAAATGAGTGGGACGATCTGCTCGTTTATCTTATTGCTCAAAAGTTTAGTCCTCGCACTCGCAGCGAATGGAAACGCACGGAATTCGCCAAGCTTCCGTCTTACAAAGATATTAAAGACTTTCTGACTCTACGCATTCGCGGATTATCCGATCTTTCCGATTCACCGATACAATGATACTCGTCGTTACAAAGACGATAAGCCGCGCTCGTCGGTTAATAACGTCACTGCAAACAAATGCGTTAGTTGCTCCGGGAATCATTCGGTTTCGAAATGTAAGGAGTTTCTTGATAAAACGGTTGAGCAGCGCGGCGATTTCGCGCGTCAAAGCAGGCTTTGCCTCAATTGTCTGAGATCCGGGCATTTCCTTCAGCAATGCCCAAGCAAATCTCGATGTTCGCACTGTAGTCGTTCACATCACTCGTTACTACATTTCTCAAATAATGTAAAAGCCGATGCTACGGCAAATTCTTCGAAGATAAGAGCGGAAGCGCAACCGTTCACCCCGAC
>NW_017300125.1:226140-226416 GCF_001594075.2 Trachymyrmex cornetzi | reverse complement strand
ACCGAAGTTACAGCAAGATCTCCCCGCTATTCTGCTGCGCTGGCGGCAGTGGCGTTTTGTTTATGCAGCTGACATCACCAAGATGTTCCGGCAAATCCTCGTGAATAATCTCGATACCGACTTCTAACGAATTCTCTGGCGTCCGTCCTGCGACACGCCGATCACGCATTTCCGGCTTTTGACCGTAACATACGGGCTCGCTCCCGCTCCGTATCTCGCGATGCGCGTTTTGAAACAATTGTCGTTAGACGAAGGGTCCGACTATCCGGCGGCCGT
>NW_017300125.1:223841-225878 GCF_001594075.2 Trachymyrmex cornetzi | reverse complement strand
CTTCGTTTCCGGTCACTCCGACGAAGCGTTCAGTCCTGTCAGTTATTGCTCGATTATACGACCCCCTCGGCTAGGCCGCCCCCGTCGTCATTGTTGCAAAAATCCTTTTACAGGAATTATGGTTAACCCAATCCGATTGGGACACCCCTCTCCTTGACGAATTGCGTCAGCAGTGGGAGGCATATTATAATTGAATTCCTTGGGTCCTAAGAAAGTTGTCGAATTCCTCGTTGCAAAATTCTTTGCCATTATCTGATTGAAGATATTTAATCTTCTTATCTGTGATTAATTCCACACGCGATTGATATTCTTTAAATGCCTTGAGAGCTTCACTTTTATGTTGCAAGAAAAAAACTTCTGTCCATCTAGTACAATCGTCTACAAATACCATAAAGTATTTAGCACCTCCTTTCGAAGTGGTTCTCATCGGACCACATAAATCCGAATGTACAATTTCCAATTTGTCTTTTGAACGATGGTGTGTTTCCTTGAATGGCAATCTTGTCTGCTTCCCTTTGATGCAGATTTCGCAAGGATCTCCGACGTCTCCTAATTTAATGTCGATACCCTTTATCATTTGCCTCTTGACCATTTCTAATTGACAGTGTTTATTAACATGTCGGAGTCTCTGGTGCCAAAGTTTGAAATCATGCATGGATTCTTCGCTGACTACACCTGCCGTTGCACTAGCTTCACGAATGTAATATAAGTCGCCTACGCGATTGGCTATCATTTTGATCCTTCTATGAGCATCTTGTATGGTCGCTCTGTCTTTCTTGAAAATCACTTCATGATCACGATCAGTAATTTTAGATACCGATAACAGGTTCATCCTGACATCAGGCGCTAGAAGTGTATCCTCTAATTTGATTTTTCTATCTCTCGTGCCATCGGGTACTATCATACAGACGTTGCCTCTACCTGTGATTCTTGCTGAATCGTTATTAGCCAGATTCAATCGTCCTTCATTTTCTTGAATTGATCCTATAAACATGGTTTCATCACCACAGATATGAGAGGTGCATCCACTGTCTAAGCACCATCCAACCTTTTTGTGCTTTGCACGTGCAGTGCTGCATCCTGCCGCTCGTGACTAATATGAAACGCATCCTGTGCTGTGGTCGCATTTTCTTCTCGCTCTTCTTTCTTCTTAAAACAATTGCTTGATTTATGTCCCATTTTCTGACAATTGTAACATCAAATCTGTTTTTTAAATTTAGACTCCTTTTGTTCCGGTTCGCTCTTATTGTTGCTCTCCTTTCTCGGCTTGTAACCTTTCTTTTTTCTTCCTCTCCAGACCATCATTGCGTCAGTGGTATTGTGAGTTTTCTGCATGCGAGCTTCACTTTCCTCTATTATTTTTACCTTTAAAGTCTCGGCACTCGGTAATTTATCGTGTGACTCAATCGCGCATCAAAAATTTTCATAACTAGCGGGGAGACTGTACAGCAACATGATACTTAATAAGTCTTCGTTGATCTGGACATCCATGACACTCAATTTGTCTACGGCGTCGAAAAACTTTAACAGATGCTCTCGTATGTCCTGACCTTCCTGTAATCGTTGCAATGTCAATTGCTTTAATAGAGCCGCTTTTCGTGCCGGACCTTTAGACGCGTAAATATTCTGTAACTTTAACCAAATCTCGCGAGACGTCATGCATCCACGTATATGTTGTAATTCATTCGGACTAATTGATAAAATTAAGTCAGTCTTAGCCATTTTTGTCTGAAAGGCATATACAACGAACACCAGATAGCAGTGGCGATTATTTCAAATCCTTTATTAAACATATGGAATCAAAAATAAACGTTTCGGTCCCAATCGGACCATCTTCAGTATTAACAGTACTATTATAATTAATTAGAATGATCTTATGATAAGTAGATATACTATGGGGATTCTAACCCAGTGATACAGCCACCTGGCTGCCACCAGGTGTATGTACGTACAGGAGTATGTACGAACGTGTATGTACGAACGTATACGTATAAACGTGTACGTATTAACGTGTATGTATGAACGTGTACGTATAAA
>NW_017300125.1:223020-223378 GCF_001594075.2 Trachymyrmex cornetzi | reverse complement strand
TATATATATATATATATATAGGCAGTGTATAAAGCTTTTTTTTGTTCAATCGTAATCTTCAGTTGGGAGCGTTAAGAAATGACCGAGTAAAGAGAAATATATTGTTACGCCGCCGCCTGTTACGCCTAGCCGGTTTCTGGTGTCGCGTTGTCAAGGGGACGCGCCGTTGTTGATAAAGAACGTCCGGCAGATCTTTGGAAAGACGTCGACACTTACGGACGTGTTTCCTCCATCGCTTATCGAGAGTTCTCATTTCCGACGTATCTCAAGTTATCTACGAGTTGTATAGACCTCTGCAATAAAGACCGTTTGTTTCCTTTTAACCATCCTCTGTGTCCAATCCTTTCCGCGGCTCGGG
>NW_017300125.1:220657-222794 GCF_001594075.2 Trachymyrmex cornetzi | reverse complement strand
GCAGACAGTGCTTCATGCCGTTCTGAGAGAAATCCGACAGCTGCGGGAGGAGCAGCGGCGAGCGAGGACGGCGTTTACGGAATCTCTTCGCCAGCGGGATGTGCAGATCTCCCAACTGCAGGAACGACTTCGCGAGATTTCATCAGACCAGCTAAGTCTTTCTAATAATACTGGCGTACGAGATTCGGTCGCGAGTGTTCGTGTGCGTCACTCTCGCGCGGATTTTTCCGGTCGAGTTGGCTCCGTCGCGGGCGGAGATGCGGTCGCGAGTGTTGACAACTTGACTGCACCGCTCCGTGTTGATACCGACGGGGGCGCCGCCGGTAATCATTTTGATGCGTCTGGGACGCTTCGCGGTCAAAAGGGTGTTAAACTTAAACCAGATACGTATAAGGGGAACGCGCCTTTACGCGAATATCTCGCGCAATTTAACCTAATCGCCCGAGCGAACCGTTGGGAAGACCAAACGAAGACCGCTATATTAGTGTCGTGCTTGCGTGGTAAAGCACGCGCAATCTTAGAGAACATGCAAAATTTAGAGACTTTACGATTCGAGGAATTAAAGTCAAAACTTGAAATGCGTTTCGGGGAAACGCAATCGTTACAAGGCTATTATTTATTATATATTAAGGCTATTATATATTAAGGCAGTTTACGAGTAGGAGACAAAAGTTCGGGGAAAGCATTGCCTCGTTGGGTTCGGATGTCGAGCGGTTATCGGAATCGGCATATCCGGAGTGCCCCGATATAGTTCGCGACAAAATAGCGTGCGCACAGTTCGTCTCCGCTTTGTCCGACGGATTCGTAAAAAGAACACTTCAGATGGAGGGAATTACGTCTCTCAGGGTGGCGATCGAGCGGGCGAAAACAATAAAATTAATTCAGGAAAACAGTTTTCAACATAGAAATGAGAACAATTTTAGTCACGAAGGGAAAAAAGGGGAAAATTTTCGGTTTAAAAAAGAAGAAAAAAATCAAGACAAGAACGCGGATAAAGATAAAGAAAAAAAAGTTAATAAAAACGAATTTAAAAAAAGTGAAAAGGGGATAGATTTTAAGAAATTCAGGAAAGAAAATGGAAAAGAGTGTTGGGAATGCGGAAAGGAGGGACATTTCCGTTCCGAATGTCCCGGTAGAACGAAAAACGTGGAATAGTCGAGCTTGGCGGGGTGAGCTCGACAATCGAACAGAAAACCTCGAAAGATAATTGTTGTGTCAATAGTCATAAATGTTCTTGTGTTGTTACTAATAAATGTTATAATTGTAACCTTGTTTTTAACCAACATTTTTTCAGGTCGGAAAAAAATAAATATAATTTGGAGAATTTTTGTTACATTGGTGAGGTAGATAATAAACGGTGTATTTTCAAAATAGATGCGGGTTTCGACGTTTCAATTATAAATAATAAAATGATTGGAGTAAATAAACCAAGAATAAAAGTGGATAGGTGTAATTTAAAATATCCTACTGGGGAAAATGTTGTCATTCTCTATAAGGTATTCATAAAAATTAGGATCGGAAATTATTTAGAGGAAGTTCCTATGTACGTAGCAGAAATAGATGACGATTGTATTTTGGGAGCAGATTTTCTTAAAAAGCTTAATTTATTGAATGTTTTTGATTCCGTTTTCGGTCCGATTCCAGGAAGAGATAAGTCTATGAAGTGTGCTTGCATTAGCGAATCTTATGACATTCCGTCAAATTTAAAAAGCTTATTTGAGGAAAATGCTAAAAATCTAAATGAGGGGCAAAGACGGGTTTTCGCGAAATTACTTGTCGAATTTGAGGATGTGTTTTCGGAAAATATTGTCGCTGGGAACTGTAATACGGGAGAACATGTCATCAATGTGAGGGAGTCTCTTCCCATTAAGCAGGCTCCACGTCGTATTTCTATTCATATGCGGAATGAGATAGATAAAATAATTGAAGAAATGAGGGATCAAGGGGTGATAGAGGAATCTTCTAGTCCTTGGACTTCACCTGCGGTTTTAGTTAAAAAGAAAGATGGAACGATAAGGTTTTGCGTTGATTTCCGTAAATTGAATGATATTACAATTAAAGATTCGTTTCCTTTACCCAGAATAGATGACATTCTGGATCAGTTATCGGGTAATAGTTGGTTTTCCACGCTGGATCT
>NW_017300125.1:219400-220357 GCF_001594075.2 Trachymyrmex cornetzi | reverse complement strand
ATTTTCTTCAAAAAAGAAGTGAAATATTTAGGGCATTTAGTGTCAGGTGAAGGCATTACCACAGACCCTGAAAAGATTTCGGTTGTTGAGAGTTGACCTGTGCCAAAAAATAAAAGACATTTACAAAGCTTCTTAGGACTTTGTTCTTATTACCGGAAATTTGTAAAAGGATTTTCATCAATAGCTAAACCTTTGTATATTCTTACAGAGAATAAAGCAAAGTTCATTTGGGAAGAAAAATTTCAGAATTCTTTTGATGAGTTAAAAAAGGCTTTAACTTCCTCTTCAATTCTTTCGTTTCCAACAGAGGAAGGAGAGTACATTCTTGACACAGATGCGTCGAATTTTGGTATTGGAGCCGTTTTGGCGCAAAAACAAGGAGATAATGAAAAGGTGATTGCATATTTTAGTCGAATATTAAACAAGGCTGAGAGGAATTACTGTGTTACACGCCGTGAATTATTGTCAATTGTCGAGGCCGTGAAATTTTTTCATCATTATTTATATGGAATTAGGTTTCTTGTCCGAACAGACCATGTTTCACTAAAATGGCTTTTGTCTTTCAAGGAGTTAGAAGGGCAATTAGCTCGATGGATGGAGAGGTTACAACAATATGATTTCAAAGTATTGCATCGGAGGGGTTCCTTTCATAAAAATGCAGACGGACTTTCTCGACGTCCTTGCGAGGAAGCTGATTGTCAATATTGTGCACGAATAGAAATTAAAGAGGCTTCTAAATGGGAGAATTCTGTTGCTCGTATAGTGCTATTTGAAGAAACTTCTAGAGATTGGCGCAAAGGACAATTAGAAGATCCGGATATTTCGATTATTCTTCATGGAAAAGAAATTGGAAAGCGTCCTCTGTGGTCAGAGATTACGTCGAAGAGTGTTTTCACAAAAATTTATTGGACTTATTGGGATTCTCTTGAGGTGAAGGATGGTATTCTTTATAAAAAA
>NW_017300125.1:218055-219248 GCF_001594075.2 Trachymyrmex cornetzi | reverse complement strand
TGTAAACAGGATGTAGAAGATTGGTGTAGGACATGTAGAGTTTGTGTTGCGAGAAAAGGTCCTTCGGGAAAAGGAAAATCTCCATTACAGATCTTCAATGTCGGTGGGCCATTGGAGAGAGTGCAAATGGACATTCTTGGTCCTCTTCCAGTGTCTTCAGCAGGGAATAAATATCTGCTCGTGATAACAGATTGTTTTACGAAATGGGTGGAGGCTTTTCCGTTAAAAAATATTCGAGCTAAAACCATTTCAGAAATCTTCTTGAATCAGTTTATTTCAAGACATGGGGTCCCGTTAGAAATTCATACGGATCAAGGCAAGAATTTTGAGGCAAAAATTTTTCAGGAATTAATGAGTCTGCTAGGAATTAGGAAAACTAGAATTACCGCTCTGCATCCTCAATCAGACGGACAGGTAGAGCGCCAACACCAAACGATTGCAAACTTTTTAGCAAAATATATTGCTGAAAATCAAAAGGATTGGGATCGTTGGTTCCCTATGTTTTTATTAGTCTATAGGACTTCGAAGCATGAAACCACAGGGATTTCACCAGTCGAATTATATTTCGCTCGAGATCTTCGATTACCGATAGATTTATTACGTGGAAGTTCTCCTGTTGTTGAGGAAACAGATTTTTCGTCTGGGAATTATTTGAATAAAATTAGGCATCAATTGCGTGGTATTCATGAAAAAGTACGGAAGCGAATAGATATTAAATCTTCTCAGACAAAGACCTGGTATGATCGAAAGGCCAGACAAATCCATTCTGATAATGAGCAGAAAGTTTGGCTTTATAATCCTCGAAGAATCAAGGGCAGGACTCCGAAATTTCAAAGCAGTTGGGAGGGCCCATATCGTATCGTGAAAAAACTTAGCGATGTAGTGTATTGTGTTTGTAAGACAGATAGACATAAAAATAAGATTGTTCATACAGATAGGTTAGCGCCTTATCTCGATAGTCAGGAGCCCGGTATCAAATAATTTATTTTCAATTGAAGGAAATATATGGTGTTAATTCCGTTATTGAAAAGTTTCAGATCATGATAATCTTGGCTTCGCGTATCCAGCGCTCGGCGTATTTGGAACTGGCGTTTTTGGTTTGAAACTCAATAGTTTTTTCTACACGTACATTCTAAGTACACCGCGACCTGCCTTAAAGACGGGAAGGCCATTATTTGTTTTCATCTTTCAAC
>NW_017300125.1:215696-217979 GCF_001594075.2 Trachymyrmex cornetzi | reverse complement strand
GAAAGATGAAAACAAATAATGGCCTTCCCGTCTTTAAGGCAGGTCGCGGTGTACTTAGAATGTACGTGTAGAAAAAACTATTGAGTTTCAAGCTTTGTGACCATGGAGACTTTTCATCAGAACATTAAGGACTACGACATACATCAATTTGAGCGAATTTAACCGAGGGCCACTTCCCATAGGTTTGTGCGGGGTCCTTTGAAGGAATCGATAAATCGTAATTTTACGCAATTTTTCTGATAATTATTTGTATTTTGACCTTTTGTGCTATCTACATGTTTAGTGAATAAAATATATTTTTCTTTCGTTATCGGAAGGAGATCTACATTTCCATCGTACGCTGTCGCTATTTCTTTGATTATGAAATGAGCGTCGTAGCCCGATAAATTGTGAAATACAACCGGAATGGTATATGAATTTTTGTAATTCAGATTACAATTCGTATGTGCCGGACAGCGGTATCTACCGGTTAGGCGGCAATGATCGCGGACCCGCATATCGTTCGACGCGAACGGCTTCTCGCAAATATGACAACGCGTCGCGGTGCGGTACGCCTTCCATTGCTACTTGGATAACGCTTCCATGGGCACGTTAGCGGATATAATATCTTTGACGCGATGTGCTAAATTTTTTAATTCTTCCGCGAACCATGATATACAATTTTCATCGCGTTGGAAGTGATATGATGATAACGAATTGTCGTACGAGCATCGCACGTAGTATCCAATGCTGAATACTTCATGCCGCTGATACTCGTACGACGACGCATCTTCTTTGTTGGGCTCCGTCTTCCGCAGGACGCACTCCAGATCGGCGTACACGATGAATGGTACACGCTCTATGTTGTTGTGGTTGTCGAATTCGAGCCATCTGTCGTCCCCGTTCGGCAGGCGAATGGCGCAGTCGTTCAAATTTTGACAGTCCTCGCTGTGGATCTCCAACTGTACACTCGAGCCAAAATAGTGCAGGCATCTGTAAATATACAAATAATTTTATTTTTTATTTTCACATAGTGTTTATATATATATATATTTTTTTTTTCCTTATTATATATTTACTTTTCTTATTATACTTACCGATCACAGAAGAATATCTTGTTCTTATTTCCAGTTAGTTGCGATCTCACGAGGCGAGATAGATCCTTTATCCATGCAAAGTAGCCTACACCATCGTTGTGTGGATCTTGTAGATATAGCACGTTCACGTGCTTCTCCTTCTTGTCGCCTGTGAGTCGTAGAGGAAGGATCTGCTTATTCTCGATGTCGTACACGTTGATCGACACCGCGTTTAAGCGTTCGAATTTCAGAACGTCTTTCAAAGTCACTGGAAACTCGATACCCGCGAGATTTAAAACAGTAGTGTAATGCGGTTACGACGATTTTCTATCTGCATGTCTTTCTGCGGGGTACAGACCGGCGACCACTGATCACGCGAAGCACGCATTGTCCATGGATTTCACACTGACCACCGCTCGTTTCATCGCTGTCTCGCGGCACCTCGAAGTGACATCCCGCGTGCATGGGATCCAATTTGTTTACATTAACAGTTAGGTTGAGAATTCGAGACAATGCCCACCCGCTGTCGCGTTCTTGAAACTCTTCCAGCGACGCTAATGTGGGCTCGATGACGTACCGTTCGTACCACTCACGCATATCGGTGCATCTATATATCTCGCTGTTCTTTGTGTTTATACTTTTATTGGCACGTTTGTCTTTTGTGACGAAGTCGCCGTGGAACGCTGTGTTCACTTTCACACTACCGTGTCTTTCGACAGCGTCTCGCACTCGCTCTAGCACTACATCGCCAGCGTCTTCCAAAAACCGCCGCGGCTCGATGTGATTAGAGTTTATCACCGCGCCTGTCACTATACGACTCTGTTGTTTCGATCTCGCGCCATCGAAGTCCGTAACCGGCGTGCACGAATCTTCCACGCACCGAATCCTTCAAAATTTCGAGCCTCGCGATCCTCGCCACCACGGATTGTCTGTGTCCAACGGCGAGGCGCGGACGCTTGGTACGACTCTGCTCTTCTATAAATTCTATTAGTTCGTCGCATTGTTGTTCCCATGCGACGTACTCTTTTCTAGTATTCAGCTGGACCGCTTCCTCTATCAAATGCTCTCCATGTTATCGGTTGCGTTGACTAATGACGCGGTGTGTCTAAATCTTCTCATTTTATACCATTTACTTGGTCACGTGATATTTGTATCATATTACATTGATGATGATGTCACCATTCGAACATGTTGTGATATGTCGAATGTTCGTGAAAAATCTAGTCAC
>NW_017300125.1:208888-214444 GCF_001594075.2 Trachymyrmex cornetzi | reverse complement strand
TCCAACATCGCTTCCGAAGATGCTATACGCGATAGCGATATTTTCAGTGGACATCAGCTCGTCGATTGCGAGCTATTAGCTGTAGTTTTTAATACACACGAAAAAAACCGAATGTAATTATATGTGAATAAAAAAATTTTATCGTTCACATCAAATATATGTACTTGCTTTACTTCCCATCCAACCTATCTTATGCCATCTGTACCTATCCATTGTAAGAAAAAAAGAATTAATAACAAGTATGAAAATAAACGCGAGCAATTCGTAGTTTAAAATTAATTTTTATTTTATATCACTTACTTGGTCACGTGATATTTGTATCATATTACATTGATGATATCATCAGAACATGCGACATGTAAAATGGTTCCCCCGCGCCATAGTTCCTCTCGCGACCGCGACGGCAGCGCCACCTGGTGGCAGCCAGGTGGCTGTATCACTGGGTTAGAATCCCCATAGTATATCTACTATCATACGCAACATAATTATATAATACAATTTAGTTAAGCCGTCAATCTTACTTAAAAATAACTTCTAGCATCTGTCATTACAAAAAAAAATTTGTTTTTCTCTCTTTTCTCCTAAAAACGGAAGTCATGAATTTTTTCCGTCACTTATGCTTCACATTTTGCTAATCTCCTTTGTCACATCAAAAAATCCTTGCTGCATCTCACAGAGTTACCAGATTCTGTGCGATTATGTTAATTTAACGTTACCAGTCATTTCTTTCTTAATACATCGCAGCTCAGCATAAATTCAATGATAGAACACAACTTCCTGATTCTAGTAATGACACTATTATTAATACAAAAGAAACAATTAAGTCTGTTATATCTTAAAACGCACCTATGTTCCACTATCTTATAATCCAGTCCATAACGTCACGCGGATAACTTTCAGTATCTTACAAATTGTGATGACAAACTAATATCTCAACGTATATCTCCAACTTATATAAATCGTAAACAAGTGGAGAGGGAAGCCGTTATATTTAAGAGATATTTAACAAAAGAAAATATGATTCTAGAAATTTCTCTGTGTCTGTCTGCTTATTCATGTCGTTAATCTATCTTTTAATACAAATCATCTCTGACGTGAGTCTTTTTTGAAAGAATGGCTCTGTGTCAAGTATTTGAATATTTTCCCAATCTAAATTATGTCCTAATTTCACTTGGTGATCCGAAACAACCGAACGAGTATCCTTTGTTTTCTTAATATCAGCTTTATGTTCCTTTATCCTAGTACCTAATTTCCTTTTTGTCTGACCTACATATGTTGAATCACAATTTATGCAATTAATCTTATATACCATCTGAGAACTTTCCATTTTTTCCAGTTTGTCTTTACCTAATTTAATAACTGAAGTTAAGGTGTTAATCGATTTACATGCTATCTTATAATTATTTTTGTCTGTAATGCGCTTGAATTTTTCCGAAATGTTCTGTATGTAAGGTATTGTAAAATATTTTTTTATTAAATTACTATCCTCTATTTCTTTGTTAACATTCTTCTTGTTATTATATAAATTCTTTCTTTCCGATAAAGTTTTTATTCTATAATTTATAGTAGAGAATATTATGTTTAACGGATAACCGTTCAAAAGCAAAACATTAATTAAGTTTTTTATGTACTTCCTATGATAATCCGGATGTGAAAAAAAAAGAATTCTATCAAATTGACTATAATAACATCTTTCTTATATTCATCAGGGTGATGCGATTTGTAACTCAAATACCTTCCCGAATTCGTCGGTTTTTTATAATTATCAAATTTGACACCGCCCTCCTCAACTCTGATCATAACATCCAAAAAATTACAGAACCATCATCCTTCTCTTCTACACTAAATTTCAATCTATTATGATACGAGTTAAACGTACATAGAACGTCATCAATCCGTTCATATGGCAATGCGATCAAAATATCGTCAACATGCCGATAATACAACGGAACCACCGCATTCAAATTGTTAAGAATCTCTTCTTCTAAATCCTGGATTACAAGATTAGCTAATATGGGAGACAGTGGAGATCCCATTGGCATGCCAAAAATTTGTTTAAAATACTGGTTGTCAAATTTAAAATATGTTGTATTAAGAATTAATGAGATAGCCTTTAGAAATTCATTTTTCGGAATACTAGTATTTTTTGATATCTCATTCCATCTTATATTTATACTTTTTATCACTAATTCTCCGGAATGTTCGTATACATAGAAATAATGTCAAACGAAACTAATTTATAATTTGCATCTAATGACCTACCATTTATTTTATTAATAAGGTCCCAACTATTTTTTATGTAACTAAAACCTTTATTTACACTTTTATTTATAATTTGTTTTAGATACGTAGCTAACGGGTACAATGGACTATTAATACAACTCACGATCATTCTCAGAGGATTTCCTTCCTTGTGAATCTTTGGCATACCATACGATCTAGATACTGTTCCATCCGTAACATTAAGTTTTTTATACGCAGATTATTCTATGTATTCCTTGTTTTTCCATCGGTTCAACAATATGTGTATTTGGTTAGTTAACATTTTTGTCGGATAATATAGCATGCATTTTTTCTTTATATTCACCTTAATTCATAATAACTGTAGAGTTGCCTTTATCAGCTTTTGTAGTTAGAATATCTTTGTGTTCATCTACAAATTTCTTAACTTTCTTCATTCCTTTCTGTAAAATTAAATTATCGTCTGTACTTTGTATTGAGTTAATATAAGATAATTTTTTTAATGCCTGAATGCAATCATTCCTAATCGAATGACGCCCGTTATTCTCTACTCTATTAATATTATATTCGATATGTTTAATAAATTCCAAAATCACTTTATCATTATCCATTTTATTATTAGGTAGGTTAAATTTTTGTCCTAATTGTAATATAATTTTAACCTTCTCCGGTATTTCTATGTTACTCAAATTAATAAGCCAATTGTCATTGATATTATTTAAAGAAAACTTGTCTTCAAATTCCAATGGTTCAATCTCAACTTGAAATACATTTTGTATAATCGTATTATCTATTTTATTAGTAGAAATCTTTTCAATATACGAAGGAATGAATTCAGTGTTCGAATTTACAGATTTTGACCACAATACATTAAATTTTATCGGTTTTATTTTCTCCCGTTTCCATCGTTCTTTAACTCTTCTTAAGTTAACTAATTTTTTATTAATTCTATTATTTTCTGTACGCCACATTCTATTAATTGCAAATTCTTGATGACGGAAAAAGGAGAATGACAAATATTCAGGCAACGCGCTCATAACTAATCTGTGATGCTTAAATAATTCATTTTTTACATGACTTAAATGTTTATATGCATCTTGTAACTCGATTCTAATCATTTTAAATATAAAGTTGTGCTTTAATCTACTCATTTTATATCTAGTTTTAATTTCTATATTTGCTTGATACTTATTAATTCCTTGTAGATGTACTGGAATTAGTTGTTCTTTAAGACATGCTTTTAAGAAATATATTTTAAGTCTTACATTAATATTATGCCGCATTAATTTAATACATTGTTTTAATATTAAACAAGTTTGAACACCAAAATAAATTCTAATAAATTCAAAAAACGAAACTGTTGAACGCATGTTAATGCCAGCGTTATACAAAACAATTTAAATTTATAAATACACCGTGGTTCGATAAAAACAAAACAATTCTTTGTCTGAAAGGCATATACGAACACCAGATAGCAGTGGCAATTATTTCAAATCCTTTATTAAACACATGGAATCAAAAATAAACGTTTCGGTCCCAATCGGACCATCTTCAGTATTAACAGTACTATTATAATTAATTAGAATGATCTTATCATACGCAACATAATTATACAATTTAGTTAAGCCGTCAATCTTACTTAAAAATAACTTCTAGTCATATAACTTTTAGCATCTGTCATTACATAAAAAAATTTGTTTTTCTCTCTTTTCTCCTAAAAAAGCACAGAATCTGGTAACTCTGTGTGATGCAGCAAAGATTTTTTGATGTGACAAAGGAGATTAGCAAAATGTGAAGCATAAGTGACGGAAAAAATTCATGACTTCCGTTTTTAGGAGAAAAGAGAGAAAAACAAATTTTTTTATGTAATGATAGATGCTAAAAGTTATATGACTAGAAGTTATTTTTAAGTAAGATTGACGGCTTAACTAAATTGTATAATTATGTTGCGTATGATAAGATCATTCTAATTAATTATAATAGTACTGTTAATACTGAAGATGGTCGATTGGGACCGAAACGTTTATTTTTTATTCCATGTGTTTAATAAAGGATTTGAAATAATCGCCACTGCTATCTGGTGTTCGTGGTATATGCCTTTCAGACAAAGAATTGTTTTGTTTTTATCGAACCACGGTGTATTTATAAATTTAAATTGCTTAGCCATCTTGTCCTTGCGCTGCCACGTCTCCGTCGCTCTCACAGACTGTTCATTATCGGCTATAATTGACGGTTGCGCCTCCTCTCCGTTGACGTATTTCCATGTGTCATTTTTTGTCATCAACGCTTCCACTTGCATGCTCCAGGAATCATAATTGTCCTTGGTAAGTGTTTCAATACGCACTTGATTTACCATGCTGCTCCCTTTTTGGGCGGGAGAAGGAAAAGAATGGACCTCGCTATCAGTTTTAACGCTTACTCGTACACAAAATCACGTACACTCTTTACGCGTGTACTGGGCCCATAACCTGTTGGGTATAAAATAACGAAGCAAGTCGTTTTTCGAGGTTTAAGGGGATGCTGGAGTGATGGTCGAAGTTAATCAAGGTCGATAATATAGATTTTCAGAAACTTACGCCTGTACGCTTACGCCCTCTGAGCGCCCTACAGCGCGTTAGCCTTGAAACCAAACGCATTTCCTCAGATCGCATGCTATCGCATGTCTACCACCACAGAACATATACAGGAGAAGCGCAAGTCCTGTATTAAAAGATGGCAACAAGAAACGATCGCCACGCTCCTAGTGGCCTGGCCGACATACTACCATGGTGGAAGGGGGTATCCTTTCCACTATGCCTATTACGTTAACTATATACATATAATCGAATGCCGAAATTAATATTATTCAATATTATGTATTTTATTACGATATATAATTGTGATGAAACAACAATATTGAAAAATATTCGATCCTAAAAATATAGAAAGTATAAAAAGAACATACATATACAAAAAAGCAAGGAATAAGAACGTAATAGAAAATATAACACTGACTAATATGAGCAAATATAAAAGTTTATTTATTTTAATAACATTTTTTTAAATAACATTTTTTAATAACATTTTTTAATAACATTTTTTTAATAACAAATGTTCGTTATTTATACTTATATGATATACGTAGAGCTATATCAATAAGTTTATTATTGATGAATAACCAAGAAAAACGCATTTTTAGAAGTAGAATAAACGCAAAAATATAATTCAGCTCCCATATAACAGTACATAAACAGATAAACTGTTATTTACAACCATTACAACTAACATTCCAAGCAATTTAGATATTCGGCACGTCCCTAATGCAAACAAACATGA
>NW_017300125.1:206490-208747 GCF_001594075.2 Trachymyrmex cornetzi | reverse complement strand
CCTCTCACGAAGCCGCTGCGCAAGAGCGAGCGAGACAGCGAGAGTGGTGGGGCTGATTCTCGTGTTGCCGGGGAGCCAAATGTGCATCACTGATGTGCATCACTGACTCCAACATGTTCCTATCATACCACCTACCCACTCTCGTGAATACCAAACTATGGTAGGAATATGTTGCAACATGTGACGAGAACAAACCTCTTATGTTGTTTTGAATTGTTTCAGTTTTTCGTAATGGCCTGAAGAGAAATGTACCGGTTTTTTTTTACCTTTAACGTATTTGTAGATTAAAAACGGTAAACATTCTTCGACGATCACATTATCACAGCGATGAACATCGCAGAAGTCACTGATGTAATTGTTAAAAAATATCTGTTTAAAATTTGATATTAACTTGGACTTGTGTCCATTTTCATTTAAAAAGTAAAACAATCTGTCGTGAACGTTTTCTAACAACGTTATCATCTTATCACTTGGATACGTTAATAAGTCTTTTTCGGAATATTCTTTAAAAGCTGTATATAAGTGGTGTTGTTCCTGTTGAGAACAAAACAAATCAGTTTGGCAATGCAGACAATTTTCATCAGGCATCTTAAGTTTTTTGACAAGGTAACCTGATACATAAGACAGTGCTTGAGATGCATCAATATTCAAATCTTTAAAAGTGATCCAATCAAGAGTACACTTATTTGTATTCTCGAGTGACTCACTTTCTTCGTTTTGAATTGTTTCAGTAGCGCGTCGTAAGAATCCTTGAAAAATCGCAATACTTTCACAATTATCGTTTTCGCAATTTGCAGAATTGGAGACTGGTGCAACTAGATTATTTAAAACAACTGTTTTCAACGCTGCTATAAATTGGTGACAAGTGGGTTTTGTGTTAGCAATACCGTGTTGGCGAATTGTACAAAAAAGGTTTTCAACCGGATCTTGATTAACGTTTCGTAGATTTAAAAACTTGAAACCAACAGTTTGTAATTGCTTCCATAAGTAAATAACGGATCTTATTGTTATTGCCCATCCCTTCACAAAATAAAAAGAATTTGTAACATCTTTATTTGATTTTAAATCTACTATCTTCCATGTAGCCAATTGCGGCAATAATTTGTTCCACAACGAAATGTGAGGCGAGTCATCTTGTAAACAACATCTATAAATTTTACCATCATCTGATTTCAAAGTATAGCCATTTAGTGAATCAAATAAATCGTCTATTAATTGTGCAAACTCTGCTGTTTGTATTGATTCAACGGGGAACAATCCGTTGACATTTGTAACGCTACGAGTGTGAATTGTTGCAGCAACAGTATGACTTAATTGACGGGCTGCAACTTTTACTCGCATTTTAATAAAAGAATCTGCAAAGTTAAAATCGTTTTTCGTCAATTTATACAGAAGGGATAATTTTGTTCAACGTCAAAAGCACATTTTTTATATATTGAAATTTTGCAACTTTATCTGCAGAAAATATTATTTTACAGCGGAGTAAACAATTGCGAGTGCATTTCAATAAATGAGGTACATCATATATCGTTACTATCGTTTGTTGGTTCACGACAAACGTGTAAGGAGTTGGATCGATTTTATTTTCAGCGCATAATTCAGATAGGGCTCGTCTTTGCGTAGGACCCTGATCGCAAACCGTCCCTTTCACTTTCAGACCAATCCCTTGCAGTTGTGAAATTACAATTTTAATGATCAATTTGAGATTACTGCAGGAAATTGTATCAGCTGTAAAGTAGTATGCTATTACTTGTTTCCATGATGTCCTCAAGCCACGAATCATGAAGACAAGGGCATGATTTGCTTCCTTAGAAGTACGACCTAACTCACCCAAGTCTTCATAACCAGAAATTTGTTCTTTGTGTGCTTCGTAGTGATAACCGGAATTTAAAAAAATTTCATCAAAAGCTACAATACAATATCGATCCAATTCCTCCATTTCGGCCGTTTTAATTTTTAATTGTTCCAAGAGAAGTGAATTCATTCCAGTGTCAAATGGAATTTTTGACAAAATATGTTTGAGCGTGCGAGATGATGGCAGTAGGAAGTAATTCGTTAAATACTTATACAAACGAGGACTTCGTTTGTACATAGATAATGCAAACGTCTTATCTTGCTCTGTCCATCTTCTCCCAACAGGAGCGCGATCAACATTTCGTAATTGTGAATTAATAAATTGAGACGTAACATCGTTCAATTTATTAGCAATGCAATCAAATTCTTTGCGATCATGCATGGCTTTCAATTTTAGCAAAAC
>NW_017300125.1:202494-204621 GCF_001594075.2 Trachymyrmex cornetzi | reverse complement strand
CAGTGATGCACATTTGGCCCCCCGGCAACACGAGAATCAGCCCCACCACTCTCGCTGTCTCGCTCCCTCTCACGAAGCCGCTGCGCAAGAGCGAGCGAGACAGCGAGAGTGGTGGGGCTGATTCTCGTGTTGCCGGGGAGCCAAATGTGCATCACTGCCCCACGCCCAGCGACCCGCGCGCCGTGCGATCGGTGGGGACGGTAGGTTGTATATTCGGCAGCGATAGGCCGGCCGGACGCGCTTATTCGGCTATCTTTAAATGTTAATATCTCGTTAACTATTGGGCAACCTACAAAATGGTATAAGATTTTTCGATTCAATTCAGTCCGTTCTACCTGCTCGTGATCGATTAGCCGATAATTTTCAAACACCCTGTATACACAGCAATTTTGCAGAGTTTGATGTACAATAACTTAAAAACTGTTCATTACTTTACTTCGTGCCCATGGAGACTTTTAATCAGGACGATCAGAACTACAACATATTACAAATTTAGTCAAATTAGTTGGGGCCCATTTACCGTTTTGTAGGACCCTTCCCCCTCCCCACATATTGAATCAAAAGTGGTCATTTTTGCTTCAACGTTCAATAACTTGGTGAAAAAAAAATCATACAGCACTCAATAAAAAAGCAAATTGAAGGTAAAAATTCACTCTTTCGACTGCTCTAACCGCATTTTAATGTGAATTTTACTTCTTCACGCCATAGATTTTCGTAAAGTAAAAAAATTTTGTAAAAAATTTTCAGATTTGTCGAGTATCCATTTGTGTCCGTATATCTCCATAAAGAATCAGTCAGATTGAAATATCAATTACCGATTTCGAAAGTAGAGATTACAAGCTTTCAACTGCTTTTTTGATTTTTTTGTCTGCGATAATTTTTCATCGAGTTATGGTGTTCTGAATATTGCGCAATTTTTAGCCTGTTCTAAAATGTATCCTATTTTTTGTTGAGTAGTATATACATACATATATATATAGAGCTTATAAAATAATAATAAAGTAATAATAATAAAAATATATAAATTTGTTGCAAATTATAATCCTTATAACTTTGGATTACTTCAGGGAATCAATTCTCGATTTTGTTACAAAAGTCTTCGAACATGAGAACAATTCGTAAAATTTTTGTTAAATTGCTAATAATTTAAAAATGTATTAAATATCCTTAAGATGTGGGTAATTTATTACCAAACTGAAACAAAATGAATAGAACAGAAAGAGGAAAAGAGAGAAGGGAGAGAGGAAGAGTATTATGTTATTCTCTCTCATAATTATAAAAATGAAATATATATCAAAGTTTTTATTAAAATAGTGAAATTACAAGGATTCATTAAAAGAGGAATAAGTAATGGCGAAATGCGTTACAGAGATTAAAATCTGTCAGAACACTATCGAATTTAGGTGTTTATTACGATATCAAGCTGTTTGTCATTTTTTTTTAAATATTTGAGACATTTTCTTGAGTTATTATAATTGCGATACTAATAAAAATACTAATAATAGATTACTAAAGACTTTAAACGTAATCCTTTAACAATAATTAAGAAGCTTCTACCAAGTCATTTCAAAAAACGAGCTCTAAAAGGTGTAAACAGTAACTTTATTATTCTTTTATAATAATTTCACGGAACGTTTTGACTGTACTAATTCCTTATCAGCCGTGTTTATAAATAAAAAACCTCGAAACAATAATGAATATAGACATTAAATTTAAAATTAATTTCGGTAACGGTATAAGAAATGTATTAATCGAATCATCTCATCTAACAATCACAATGTGTGTTACAAATCCAACAACGTTATACTGAGTTAAACTATAAAATGTATATGAAAAGTAGATCCAAACCAATTCTTTGGTTAATCCTTGAACACCACACTATTTTCGCCACCTGATTTCACCACACATGGGTTACGGTAACCCTGGAGTCTTCTTTTACTTTTATCTCGGAATCTAATGCATCAATTTTAACTTCTTTTTTTTTAATCGACAGTAAGGAAAAAAGAATAAATACACTGAGAAACCCACTTAGTTGAATCAATTAATTTCTTGTTTGGATATGGGCAAACAAATCCTTGGTTGATACAATAAAATAATTTAGTTCAAGCCAAACACTTGGTTATTGTA
>NW_017300125.1:191267-202467 GCF_001594075.2 Trachymyrmex cornetzi | reverse complement strand
CAAATGAAATGTTACAATAACCAAATGCTTTGCTTCAACTAAATTATTTTGTTGCATCGATTAATTTCTTGTTTGGATATGGGCAAACAAATCCTTGGTCAACTAAATGAGTTTCTCAGTGAGATAACAATATCATAAAACTTCTGAAAATCAAGATATTTTGAAAAAAGGGAAGAAAGAAATTTCAAAATTAAAAAAAAAATCGTTTTTTAAATAAATTAGTTATTTTTCAAAAAAATGATACAAGATTTTAATTTACAGAAATCGAAACATATTAAGTTATATTTTAAGAACAAAAATACATTATTATGAATTATTCTAAAAAATGTATTTATTCGACGAGGTTGAATTTGAGTGATTTTCAAGTAATACGATAAAGTTAATGCAAAAGTCTTTATTATATGACATCTAAATAAATGAAATTATTCATTGATTTGCGTGGAACAGGCGAAACAAATTTTTGCAACATATTCCCTACACATTAGCTGTTGGCACTTGCAAGCATATGTAATAAATTTTCCTATCTAAAGCCCCTGGACAGAATGAACATCTTCTTTGTTTTTCTATTTTGTTTACAGCTAATATATCGCGCGGATCTTGATTTTCTAGAATGTCTGTGTGTTTCATGAATTCTTTGATTTGAATTCGCATTTGAATTTGATCTTGTTTATATATTTACTTACAATTTGATTTCGAAATAAAAAACGTAATAACCGCACAGGGTTAGCGTAACCCACACAGTAAGTTTATGGCGTTCTATCTTGACTGGTTCGTGCACGCTGAGATTGCCAGGCGGGGGATTTGTAGTAGGGATGCGAAAGTTTTTTTCTCTCTCTCTCCCTCCCTCCCTTGTTCTCACTCCACACTTCTGATCGTTCATAAACGCCACGCGTTTTTTCAAACGGACTGGGTTACCGTAACCCACTGTGGTGTTCAAGGATTAACAGCGAGAAAGGGTAGTCAATGTGGTCAAAAAAGAAAATCCAGTCAATAACTTATTGGTAACGTTATTTCCAGTTGTATAAGATGGTTGTATATACGACAGATATATGTAACATCTACGTGATGCAGAGTGAATAAGCAGCTAATAAGAATTATAACTATTATTAATAGATGTCACAGAGTTGTACAAATTAAAAATCTTTTTTTAGAATTATAATTAATTTGTTAATAAATGTCGCAGATTTTAAAAAATGAGTAAATTTTATCATAAATTGTGAAGTTAAATCAAATCTAATAGCAAAACGTAAAAAAGTTTTACAAAATGATAATCTTGATAATGTCGCAATACATAGTCGCTTATTAAAATTGAACGTAAAACATTAAAAAGTCGTAGTTTACTCATAACAATAATGCAATCACTTACAGTGATACGGCAGTCGAGATATAAAGTCCTATTCCCCATGATCTTTCTTTCTTCAACTTATGTCAGCACAAGTATTATCAAAACACTAAAAATGTAAAAAAAAGGCGTCAAGTATATTTTGCAGAAAAAATATACCAAAAATAATGCCATAAAAAAAGAAGTGAAATCAAAATAATATTTCAAGTATCTCTATTTGAAAAGTCCCATAGAACACAGTTCTCTGAACGCCATCTTGAAGGTTTTCTTATGATGTAGACGACTTTTCGATATCCTTTAAGACAGTGTTGTATGGAATAATTTCTCACAATTATAATATACATACTACACAAAGTACGGATGACATTTGAAGTGTATTAAGTATAACAACACATTAATGAGAGAACGAAATGCAATAGATAGCGTAATGAGAGGCGCGGAAACTGAAAAGGGATTTTTACATCAATAACAAGTAGAAAATTGTAGAAATAAAAAATCGGAAATGAGCAAGATCTCCAGCAGCAGCATACTTGACGCGCCCGTCTCGTTCATAATTCGATTCACGCAAATAATTTAATAAGTATTTTATTATAATTATAAACTATTTTTCGCAAATTAAAGAAATGTTATATGTATTAAAATTGTTATTATAGTATTGATATATTTCATATTTAACAAGTGCACATACAAATATTTTTCTATGAGATAAAGAAAAATTTTTAATACTTCTTAATACTAAATTCTTAACCCTTAAATTTTTTTATCGTAGTAATAATATTTTAAATTTATTACAGTCATATTAGCAGTTATTACTCGACATAATATTATTGTCTTTAATTATATTTGATTCTCATGAAAATAGAAATCTAAATATTATATTTTTTACTTAATAAAACTTTTTAGAAAC
Organism: Trachymyrmex cornetzi; assembly: GCF_001594075.2. Classification (NCBI taxonomy): domain Eukaryota; kingdom Metazoa; phylum Arthropoda; class Insecta; order Hymenoptera; family Formicidae; genus Trachymyrmex; species Trachymyrmex cornetzi. Next base: position 200,218 of record NW_017300125.1, on the reverse strand, counting down.
AATGCACGACTTATTTGCGGATTAGGGACTTTATTATCAAATAGATTTAAAAGCTAGTTATACGTGAAATTGGGATTCATATGTATTCCTTGTAATATATTTCGAAATTACATTATCTGTGCTCTAATATCCTTTCCTAACTAGAATGAATTAGAATCAATTATACTATAATATTAATTTTATTAAAATATTTAAAATTTTATTAAATCGTAATTAATTTTAATTGTCATTGATATTTACATACTATTGACAAGTCAGGATGCGAACGACTGTCTTAGCCATTTTTATTTTAAATTACGATTATAAACAAGCCGGGTGCGTCAAGTATGCTGCTGCTAGAGATCTTGCTCATTTCCGATTTTTTATTTCTACAATTTTCTACTTGTTATCGATGTAAAAATCCCTTTTCAGTTTCCGCGCCTCTCATTACGCTATTTATTGCATTTCGTTCTCTCATTAATGTGTCGTTATACTTAATATACTTCAAATGTCATCCGTATTTTGTGTAGTATGTATATTATAATTGTAAGAAATTATTCCATACACTGTCTTAAAGGATATCGAAAAGACGTCTACATCATAAGAAAGCCTTCAAGATGTCGTTCAGAGAATTGTGTTCTACGGGACTTTTCAAATAGAGATACTTGAAATATTATTTTGATTTCACTTCTTTTTTTATGGCATTATTCTTGGTACGTTTTTTCTGCAAAATATACTTGACGCCTTTTTTTACATTTTTAATATCTTTTTCGATAGATTTCACGAATTTTTGCTCAGTATTATTTTCATTATCATTTTCATATATTTACAAAATTGTTTGATTATGTAAAGATATTGCAAAATATACTTAATGCCTTTTTTTACATTTTTAATCTCTTCCGGTTGATTATCATTTTCTAGCTTAGTTAACAAATACCAGTATATAATTTCGGTTTCGTACAATCCCCTTTTGTTAAACATTATAAGTTAATGAATATTGTTTGAATTAAAACGTTATTTCATTATCATTTTCTAGTTTAATTAAAAACTATCAGCTTATAATTTCGTTCTGTCTGATCTCTTCATATTAATCAGTCTTTATCAATTTACTCATGCATGCTCTCATTCGAACGTAGACAGGTGATAAATATCATAAATAGCCAAATAAAAACGTAAATAGGTGAATAGGTGAAACATTGGAAGATGGATAGATAACATCCATAGGTGAATAGATCATATAGATATATAAGTTAATATGTAAATAAATAAAATAATGTATACAAACAGATGAAATGTAGAAAAATTGGGAATGGTATGCAGAAATGATGCGAAGAAGTGCAGAACAAATGCGGAAGAGATGTAAAAGAAATGTAGAAGTGGTACGGAAAAGATGCGGAAAAGGTGCAAAAGAGTTGCGGAAACGGTAAGATTCAGATGCGGAGAGGTGCAGAAGAAATGCGAAATTAATACGGGAGAGGTGTGAGAGAGATGTGGTACTGTTGTAGAAAAAGTACAGAAAAGGTACATAAAAGATGTGGTAGAGATGTCAGAAGGATGCGAGAGAGATGCGGAAAAAGTACAGAAGAGATGCAGTAAAAGTTCAGAAAAGATGCGGAAAAGATGCAAAGGAGTTGCGGAAACGGTAAAACTCAGATGCGGAGAGATGCAGAAGAAATGCGAAATTAATACGGGAGAGGTGTGAGAGAGGTGTGGTACTGTTGTAGAAAAAGTGCAGAAAAGGTACATGAAAGATATGAAAGAGATGCCAGAAGGATGCGAGAGAGATGCGGAAAAAGCGTAGAAGAGATGCAGTAAAAGTTCAGAAAAGATGCAAAGGAGTTGCGGAAACGGTAAGACAGATGCGGAGAGATGCAGAAGAAACGCGAAATTAATACGGAAGAGGTGTGAGAGAGATGTGGTACTGTTGTAGAAAAAGTGCAGAAAAGGTACATAAAAGATGTGGTAGAGATGTCAGAAGGATGCGAGAAAGATGCGGAAAAAGTACAGAAGAGATACAGTACAAGTTCAGAAAAGATGCGGAAAAGGTGCAAAAGAGTTGCGGAAACGGTAAAACTCAGATGCGGAGAAGTGCAAAAGAAATGCGAAATTAATACAGGAGAGGTGTGAGAGAGATGTGGTACTGTTGTGGATAAAGTGTAGAAAAGGTACATGATAAATGTGAAAGAGATGCCAGAAGGATGCGAGAGATGCGGAAAAAGTGCAGAAGAGGTGCAGTAAAAGTTCAGAAAAGATGTAGAACATGTGTGGAAAAGGTGTAGAAAAAGTGCAGAAAAAATGCAGAAAAAAGTTCAGAGGTGTAGAAAAGATTCAGAAAAAGTGTAGAAAGTGCTGAAAAAAGGTGTAGTAAAAGGGGACAAAATTTTGCGAAGACGACGACGACGAATCTGAATAAATAAATGACATAAATTGGGCTGAAAAATACGTGCACATATTCATATCTAAGCATCAAGTACACTTATGGACATGATTATAATCTCATTTTAATTGTAAAAATCTATATTCTTCCCCAATATATGCATTTTTTAATAACATCAATTTGTTTAAACAAAATAATTTTTAATTATATAATCGAGTTCATTGCTGTAAAGGATACGCTATAGCGTCTCTTTCATGACATGGTATTATTATATTATGTACTACAAAAAATATACTTGACGGAAGCCGCTACCGCGTCTTCTGATTCTCTTAATATGAACAATCTTCACCGGACAGCCGATAAATCGCAAATGCTGCCGTTTATGTACAACGGTGTCAGAACGAACAGAAAAGACCAACTAGTTGATAACGTTTTTGTTGCTAACAAAGGAACTCAATAGATAAACATATATTTTCTTTTTTGACCAAATTGGCTACCCTTTCTCGCTGTTAACCGAAGAATTGGTTTGGATTTACTTTTCATATACGTTTTATATTTTGACTCACAACATGGTTTGTCAGTATATCATGGTTGGATTTGTAACATATATTGTGATCGTTGGGTGAGATGATTCGATTAATACATTTTTTATACCGTTACCGAAATTAATTTTAAGTTTAATGTCTATATAAATTATTGTTTCGGGGTTTTTTATTTATAAACACGGCTGATAAGGACTTAGTACAGTCGAAATGGTCCGTGAAATTATTATAAAAGAATAATAAAGTTACTGTTTGCACCTTACAGAGCTCGTTTTTTGAAATGACCTGGTAGAAACTTTTTATTTATTGTTGAAATTTATACGAGTGAATTATATAATATATTTTCCATTGTGTATATAATTATTTATAATCCTTTAAACATAATTTAATCTCTGAACATTATTATTTACTTAAAATTGTAATCTAATGCTGATGATTAATTTTCAGACCAGTGTCAGCGTATGCCCTTTTCTTTAGAGATACTCAGGCAGTAATTAAGGGAAAACATCCAAATGCCAGCTTCGGCGAAGTATCTAAAATTGTTGCATCAATGTGGGATGCACTAGACATTGAACATAAAAATGTAAGTGTCTAAAATCTTAATTACCCTACATATTTCTTTTACTTATTGATAATTATATTGAATATCGTTTTTTTAAACTGCGACATATTAGTATAATTATAGACATATTAATATAATTGTAATATTAATATCCCATTGTTGCTAATTTAAAATATAAACTTTTATGTAGTATTACAAAAAGAAAACCGAGGCAGCTAAGAAAGAATATTTGAAAGCTCTCGCGGCATACAGAGCATCTCTGGTAAGCAAAGGTGCAGGTGAAAATGAACAAAAACAGCAAACACCACAGCCGCAACAACAAATGCAATACAGTGGATACACAAGCTATGCTAACAATACTGCGCCAGCAAATGTTTCATATCAAGTTTATAGTCCTCAACATCAACCTTCATCGCCTCAACATCAGCAACAGCAGCAACAACAAATGGCTGTTAATAAAAAGTCATCCCATCATTTAGCCATGCAAGGAAACCCTCAACAAGTATGATCTTATTGCAAATATATGGTAGAATTTAAAAAAAGATTCAAGTACATGTTATAAAAGATAATTTTTTCGAAATTATGACGTAACTTTATACTTGTTCTCATGACATAAGTACTAGTACATAGACAAAAATTAATACATAAATTTAATGATTAATGTATTATTCATCATTCTATAAATGAAATAGGACTATCGTTTGACTTATTATACAATGATATACATATAATAAGTAAAACACATTCTATGTAAAAAGTTTTCTAAATTTTTGTTTATTTTTTTCTTTATTTCTCTATGTATAAGAACTAATGTATGACATTTTATTTTTATGAGATTAATAATTCATGTATGAATAATTCAAATCATATAGAAAGAAAATATAAACAATTTGAACAAAGAATACATGTATTCTCATTTTTATAGAGCTTAATGGGCAGTGTAATGGCACCACTGCATATGACACAACAGCAACAGCAGCACATGCAGCAGCAGATTTCTCAACAGCAATATATGCAGGTTAATAAACTATACATATATACGCACATATATAAACACATATATAGGATGTCCGGTAAAAACCGTAACAATGTTTAAGGTTCCCAACACATGAAACTTTAAAACGTCTGCGATGACTATGTCCCAGCTTAAATCGCAGTATTTTGGTCTATGACAATTACTACCACAACGTCATTATGACATTGTGACAAAGTTGTAGCGGCAAAAATGAGACAACAATTTTGGGTTTTGAAGACGATGTCGTAGCTATTTGGCTGCGCAATTATTTTACTGTGGAAAAGTTGTCATAGCCATCACGCAGTTTCAAAATGTCTGCGATAACGTTGTCGCAGCTTAGACTACAGCATTTTTGACTAGTATAACTACCGCCAAAGAGTTATTATAACGTTTTAATAAAATTGTATTAGATGTTAAACTTAATTCCTATCATTTTTTCATCTCGAAAATCGATTTGTTTCGAAGAGAAGATGAATGAATACCTTAATCAAAGTAATTTCCTCCATTTTCTACTACTTTTCCCCATCTCTCCGGCAACAGGGCAATCCCACGAAGGTAGAACGCGGTGTCTTTCGAGACGATCCATTCATCCACCCATTTTTGGACTTCGTTGTAACTGGAGAAGTGTGTGTCCGTAAGTGCGTGTTGCATCGATCGGAAGAGATGGTAATCCGACGGTGCCAAGTCTGGAGAGTACGCTGGATGCGGCAGAACTTCCCATTCAAGCTCTCGAAGTGTCTGCTTCACGCTTTTCGTGACATACGGTCGAGCGTTATCATGCAACAAAATGACTTTGCGTCGATTGTTGACTACGGACTATGATCTTTTTTGCATCAATACGTCACTCAATCGGTATAATTGCTGTTGGTAGCGATCAGCTGTAACGGTTTCATTTGGACCCAAGAGTTCATAATACAGCACACCTTCCTGATCTCATCAAACGCACAGCAAGGTCTTATGCCCGTGAATATTTCTCTTCGGCGTTGAAGCAGATAGTTGGCCGGGGTCCACCCATGATTTTTTCCGCTTGGAATTATCAAAATAAATCCATTTTTCATCGCCAGTCACGATGCGCCACAAAAAACTCTTTTTTCTTTACCTGGCAAGCAAAGAAGTCGCAATAGTCAAACGATTCGAAATGGCACTTTCTGACAACTCATGTGGTAGCCATCTCCCTTCCTTATAGATCTTTCCCATGGCATGCAAGTGTTTTGAGACGGCCTTTGGAGTAACATTTAACTGTTTCGATAACTCTAAAAACGTTTGAGCTGGATTCTCATCAAGCAATTCTTGCAGCTCGACATCTTCAAATTTTTTCGACTGTCTTGGACGTTCTTTGTCTGTCACATCAAAATCACCGTTTCGAAAGCGTTCAAACCAAACTCTACATGTTCTTTCCATTGGAGTTTCATCACCATACACTTTGGATAATAAGCGATGCACTTCAGCTGCGGTTTTCTTGAGGTCGAAGTAGTGAAGAAGCACACGTCGGAAAAACAGCTTATCGCGATTCATTTTCAATCGATTGGAAAATCTCTTTGTCGTCGAGAAATCTAACCTGTGAGGATTGAATCACTTTCAGCTATGTCTAAACTACAAAAGACATATGACTTCATCGTCGAAACTCGCCAGCGTTGGAGCCAGCATCCTCTAGTAGCGAGCGATAGGAATTCAGTTTAACACCTAATAGTACCAAAAATAAGACAACATTTTTAAGTTTTGGAAATGATATCGCAGATATTCAATTGCACAACTATTTTGCTGTACAGAGATTGTCATTGCCGATATGTTACAGCAGTGATAATCTGAATAAAATAAACTAATAAACAGAATATTCTTTATTTGTAAATTAATATTTAATGAAAGTTTAATTTTAACTTAAAGTTACGTAAAAATATTTAAGATATAATAAAAAAATATTTTTTTACAAATTTAATTAAACTTGTAACAACCCGGTACCTTTGTCTTACTAAAATTAGATCAAATTTAAAGATTAATTATTCATTGCAACTTATTACAATTTATAACGTACATATAATTACTAATGCGTACGCAAATTCATAAGTATGCTGATTAGATAAAATTACACAGATCTTTAAATAATAATTTTAGAGCTGAAATGAATGGGTCCGTTTAACCATCGCTGATACATGCTAAATTTAACCTAAAACTGATAGTTTATGTTACCCTTTGCTTTTGCTATGACACACAAATTACAGCTAGATTATAGCTATTTTGACGATAAAGTTATCATATATGTACTTTTACAGTCAAAATAGATGTGACTCCATTTTGACTTTTTTATTAGCTATTACAGAGACTATACAGATACCAATACAACTAAAACAGCAATGACTTCATTTTTTATTAGCTGCCACAGCGACTGTAGAGCTATCAATATAGTTAAAATACCTGTAGCTGCATTTTAACTTTTCTATTAACTGATTGCTATTATATGCAGAGAAAAGATTAGTCAACGCATCTAAAATAGAGCTGTAGCAGTTAAAACGTGTCCTTATGATAGGGACAGTTAATGTCGTTGCAAAGCCCAATTTATTAACTGCTAAAATTTAGGTGCTGCTGCCAAAAATTTTCTCTGCTAGAGTAAAATGGCAACCGGCAGCATCCTAGAAACAATTGCGAATGGAATGTTTGGTTACGCGGCTAAGATAATGACGAATAGTTGCCACTTACTGGGGTAATCCCGATTGATCACGGCTTGATTGGACACCACCAATCACAGCGACCGGTGCTTAGGAGCTTTGTAGTCTCAAGCGCTGTGAGTGGCTCGTGTCCAATTGAGCTGTGTCCAACTGGGTGCCACTCCCACTTACTTACATAGCTACTCATGTTAAGTACGCTTTTAATTTTAACCAATAAAGTTGAATGTCGACAGCAAATGTATTTTATCTTCAATGGCCAACTTTTATCAATAACAGCAGAGTTTGAATTAGCAACTGATATTTAGCTAATATTACTAAGTCCTTTTTTTGCATGTAATACAGCTAAAATAACTGTAGCTGCCAAATAACAGATTGTAATTAAGATTGACAGAACATTATACTACATGCAAAAAAGGACTTACAAGGGAATATAACCAAATGAATCTCTCCAATTTACATGAACTTTTAGTATGTTGTTCTATGGACAAAAATAGGAGACACGTATTTTTTTATACGTGTTGAGTCGCATGTTAAGACTGGATTCGGGGAGACGCTATTAGCGCTATTTCTGTCATTCTATCTTCATCGTCCATTAGACGTAAGACAAGGATAGTACTACACAAATGGCGCTGATAGCACTCTGCCCAAACGCAACCAAAGGAGTGAAATCCTCTCTTGAAAAAAGTTGGTTTTTTTTCTTTCAGATTGAATATCGTCGAAACTGTACGATAGAAAAAAATGTGCAGAATAAAAATTGAATGGCATTAAGAGTACTGTAGAACTATATTTAAAAAATATTGTTTTTAATTATTTATTTATAATAAAGATTATTTATTTATAAAGAAAAAAATTTTTTTATTATAGTTCTAAAGTACTCTTGAAGCCATTCAATTTTCATTCTGAAATTTTTTTTCAATCTCTTCCAGTATCTTTCGATAATATTTAATCTGAAAGAAAAAAACCGATTTTTTTCAAGAGAGGATTTCACCCTCTTACGTGTGACTTAGCACGTATAAAAAAAATACGTGTCTCCTATTTTTGTTCATAGAACAACATACTAAAAGCTCATTTAAATCGGAGAGGTTCACTTGGTTGTGTTCCCTTGTTAGTATTAGGTTGGTGCAAAAATAATGTCGATTTTTAACCTTCAACTTCAAATCCAAATATCTAAACTCATAATAAACTTTATTAATCGAAGTAAGAACCATTAGAATCTACACATTTTTGCCAACGAGATAGAAGTTTTTTTATTTCATTAGCATAGAATTTGGGGGCTCTAGAATCGACGACTTCTCTGAAGGCGTTTTCAGCAGCAACTTGGTTGTTGAAAATTTTTCCCTGTAAGAAGTGATCGAGATGTTTAAAGAAGTGGTACTCGGTTGGCGAGAGGTCCAGTGAGTATGCTGGGTGAGGCAAAATTTCGTAGCCAAGTTCGTTCAGTTTCTGCAGAACCGATTGTGCAACGTGTGGATACAGTACATACAATAGCGACAGTAGGGACGGAATCCATAGACGTTGCTTAAGATCTGTCTTGAGATAGTCTTTGTCAAGCTCGATTTAGGGCCCAAAACCAGCTTAAGAATGCATCACATGTATAAATGGATCTTGAAAACTCGAGTTTGAGCTTGAGACTGTCTTAACGAAGCTCGTGCTTAAGCACTCGGCTTCGTCAGGGTTTGTTAAGGCAGTCTTACGTTCAAACTCGAGTTCTCCAGCTTCGGAAACATTCGGGATTTTCTAGAATTTGTCTAATGACAATTAATCAGGGAATGGAAAGTTACTTTTTAAAAGTAACAAGTTACAGTTATTCGTT
>NW_017300125.1:183089-190844 GCF_001594075.2 Trachymyrmex cornetzi | reverse complement strand
AAATGTAACTTCGTTACCGTTACAGTTACCAAAGAAAAAAAGTAACGCAGTTACTAGTAAAGTTACCAAAAAAGTAACTTGTAACTGTAAATTCGTTACAAGTAACGAGTTACTTCCATTCCCTGCAATTAATTTACAAGTATTACGTAACGCGCGGAATTGTATGTACAAATATATTTAGCAGTTAGAAACGTGTTCAAACATGCAAGAAAAGGTTGAATAGATCAGAACAGGTATGATTATGATTCAGGTATGTTTCATGATTTTGTTTCTTATCATTTCAAATATAGATATATGATGACTTATTCATTAAATGAAATGCCTATACGAGCCAACACAAGTTAAAAATGTGTATTAATAATTTATTCGAAAAAAATAATATAAATAAACGTTATTGCGTTGTGATTTAATTTATTTAATTTATTTTATGTACTGAAGAGGACCTTAACCATAGGTCGAAACGTTTACTTATATTGTTCTTTTCGAATAAATTATTACTACACATCTTTAACTTGTGTTGGCTCGTATAGGCATTTCGATTTTGATATTTGATTATTTAACAAATTTTGTTTTATTTTAGGGGAGAACAGTATATTTCGGATAATGAATGATGTAAGCGATATTGATACGAATATGTGATTGCTGGCTATTGACTGTATTTACTTATACATATATTACTTATATTTACTTATTGACTATTAAGTACAAAGCTAATATAAATTGTTATTTTATTTTTAAATTAATTAGTTGAAAAAGTAACAAGTTAAATAACTAACAATACTAATTGATAAAAGAATAATTTTATTTTTCAAATATACATGGACATCAGAATATATTATGTATGTCAGTATTATGTATCAGTATTAAATATTTATTGTTAAAAAACTGTGCAATGAAATACAAAAGTATAATAAAGCGTAAATATAAAAGTTAATGAAATAAATCTCGAACTATATTTTGCCTAACAATATGACCATCACCAGGTTGCCAATGAGGTTCTTGATAATGCAGCTCTTTTATCATTTTCCATTACTGCATCAGATTCTGGTTCCTCTGGTAGAATGTTTCGAAAATATCGTGACAAATTATGCAAAACTGCACATGTTAATACAACTGCAGTACATGTAACGAGTTTTAAAGATAATCCTCTCAATAAGCAAGGAAATCGTCTTTTCCATTCTCCAAATAGTTATTCTTGTTCTTGATTGAATTTCATTATATCTGCAAAAAGAAATATTTATTGCAAATAAATTTTTATTTCAGTATAAAATTATCTTTTTTTGTCATGATTTACTTGATTAACGACATCAAAAGGAAAAAAATACTTGAAATTCTTGTAAAATATAAAATAAAAATAAAGAAAATATATTTTTATAGAATGATACTCATAATTGATTAAGCAAATATGTAAAGTAGTCTGCAACTTTTATTCTAACTTTTGCTCTAATAGTAAATAACTAAAAATAATATGACAGAATTATGAGAAAAGTAGTTAAAGAATGAATTGCAGATCGCGTTAATGCTATAATTATTTGTTAGAACAAAAAGAAAGTTTTTGGACTATATATACTTACTTGTTGATTAATTGCAAATGTAACTTTATGGATATATATTTCTATTTATATATATTTTGCAAAAATTGTGGGTGTATATTTAATTGTTTTTAACATTATTAATCAAGAAGATTGCGAGAAATACTAGCATTATTCGTTTTGTCTCTCGGGAGTTGCTTGGGATTGCTCCGAACAAACTCAGTGTACTTGAAATATAGGATTCACACTACATACGACGTCCGTTATATCATGTCCGATATTAATCATAACAATGAATATCGGATGTGGTATGACGGATGTCATACATAGTGTAAATTCTACGTTTCAAGTACGCTGGATTCGTTCGTAGCGACTCCGAGCAGCTCCCGAGAGACAAAACGAACAATCATTTTCTTCATCTGAAGAGGAATCAGAATTATTCAAATAAATTAATGTCAAACTGGGTTCATATATTAAATTCCATAATGTGCGCTTATATAAAATGAATAATAAATAATTAACATCTTAATTGTATAAAAATAGATTCAGTTTAAAAGTTATATTTTATATAATTATATTATATGTATTTATAATACATTATATATAATTAACTTGAAAATACTTACGATCAAGTGTAAAAATATAAATCAAATGCCTAGTTACAGAGTCTCAATAAGAAATGTGTTCGGACAAAGTATTGAACTACTAGTATATTATTATTTGTAATTTCTTATCGTTTGAATGTGAGGTATCTTTAGGTTAGCTCATCCGATGACAGATATACAAATATTTGTAGTAATTCTACAATGACTATATGCTTTTTTGTTTCCTTTTCTTTAAAATATGAAAAAATAAATAGACAAAATTATGAATACACACACACAAATAAGAACTAGATACTTTACTTTTTATTTCAAGACCGTCATAAGCCCATGATTTACTGGCCTCGACAAAGACTGGCTCAAGATCTGGCTTAAGCAATGATTGTGCATCTAATAATCTTGAATCGTCCTTAAGATTCCACAATAGAATGAGATTTCCTTAGTTAAGCATGGTCCCAAGTTTCAGCTGCAGATTCCGTCTTAAGCAATATCTATGAATCTTCTTCTTTTTCTTTACTTAATGGCTCCCGCCTCCAGATAATAAAAGGAGGTCGATACGGCCAGATCACGTCTGTATGTTTTTCTTTTAAATGGACCGGCCACCTCGAACCGGTCGCCTGCGGCTACGACGTTTCCACGCCGCACGGCCGCGCGCCAAGACGGATAAGGGGACCGTAAAAATGAGATATAACGGCTCAGTCAAAGCTGGCAAGGCTTTCCAAAAATATTATCGAGGTGATGCAACACCCGAGACGAGAGGGAACGCGTCCGATCCGCTCGAGTGGTCTGACAAGACTGAATATCTATGAATCAATTGCTGTCTTAAGCACTAGCTTAAGACCATCTTGAATCTTGAGCAACGTCTATGGATTCCGTCCTAACTGTCGGCTTCTTTGATGTCGGTGGTCATCGATCACGTGACTGTTAGCCATGTTGAAAGTTCTACGGACCGCCGAATTTGAACGGCATCAAGAGACGTTGTAGTATTCCACCTATTTTATTCATCTTAATATGTATAATTATACACAATTATTCACTCAGCTCTCGTAGTTTATTGCGTCTCAATCGTCGTCGCCACAATTTTAATGCTATAACAGTTCGCCATATTCTTGGTTTTACAGCCAACGCATGCGCAGAACAAAACTGAACCCTTCATTTGTTCGTACTGTCGCTACTGTATATAGTTATACTGTGTTGTGGACAAACGTTATCTGTAACAGAATCGGTCGCTTCTGCCTAATGCTGGACGTTGATGTTGTAATCGCTGATGCATTTTGTCAATTTCGAAGCAGTACTTCTCTGACGTGATAGTTTCGCCTGGTTTTAGAAAATTGTAATGGATGATTTCTGTTGAACACCACCAAACGGTCACCATTATCTTTTTCTGATGTAATTTTGGCTTAGGGAAGTGTTTTGGTATTTCATCATAATCTAACCAATGAGCAGATCGTCGCCTGTTGTCATAAAGAATCATTTTTCATCGCATGTTATAATGCGATCAAGAAATGAGTAATTTTTATTACGCAGAATAAGAGCAGAACAGAGTTCGTAACGACGATTTCTTTAATTTTCGTTCAATTCATGAGGAATCCATTTATCGAGCTTTTTTATTTTTCTGATTTGTTTTAAATGATGAACAACTGTTGAGTGATCAACGTTCAGTTCCTGGGCAACCTCTCGAGTGATTTTTAATGGAGCCGATTCAATAATTGTCTTTAACTGTTTGTTGTCAATGGTTACATGCCGTTCGCGTCCCTCTTCATCTTCAAGGCTTTCATCTCTGTTACGAAATTTTTGAAACCATCGTTGTACTATCCGTTCATTTGTAGTTTCCGGACCAAATGCTTCATTAATTTTTCGACTCGTTTCTGCTGTTTTAGAGTCTAGTTTGAACTCGTATAACAAAATTGCTCGGAATTGCTTCTTTTCCATTTTTAATAATAATGATGTATAATAATTTAACACAAAGTAATACAGAGAACAAAATTATGAGCACAATGAACACAGCGGAATCTGCGCTTGTGTGCGAAAATGGTGCAACATGAACATAGTTGAACATAACATTATTGTACAGTAAAGCGCTAAAATTTAAAACAATAAAAACTGACATTATTTTTACACCAACCTAATAATATCATCTAAATGTCAGTTGCTGGTTCAAACTTTGCTGTTATTGCTAAAAGTTGGCTATTAAAGATAAAATACATTTGCTGCTGACATTCAACTTTATGAGTTAAAATTAAAAGCGTACTTAACACGAGTAGCTAAGTAAGTGGCAGCTATTCCTCACTATCTTAGCCGCGTATCTGAATATTTCATTCGCAATTGTTTCTAGGACGTTGCCAGTTCCTTACACTGCAAGCGCATAATATCGTTTTTGTATGGCATGCTCATTGCATCTACCACAGTCTATTTCCGATTTCGATTTATTTTCTAGTACAATCAATTGTAATATAACACGTGTGTTATATTGTTAATTATAATACGAAATTATAATTGTTGGGAAAATAAGGCAAATGAGAGTATGGCGGGATACTTCGTGCGCAAAATTTACAAATAAATCACACAATTAATAAATTAAAACAAGAATATATTTAGTTTGCTTACAAAGTCGAACGTTTCAGCTACATTTAGAACCATTCTCAGCGATATTCAAAGAGTTAGAATGGGGATTTCTTACAGTCTTGCGTAACAGGCCAGTCCCAGCTCAGACATAAAAAATTCAAAATCACTCAAAAAGGTTCACAAGCCGATGATGATTTCAAAGAAACCTAAGAAACATTGAGTGTGATCAGGTTGGAACAAAAAGAAAAATTTTTTAAAGTAAATGAAGTATGCAAATCTCACCTGCAGGCAGGAGTGCAAGAGAACACATAAAACGAACGAAATAGTTACACAAATTAAATAAAGTTAAAAATTAAGAACAAAGACTAAGTGTTAGAAAGTTGTTAACAGTCAAAGTCAGAATATTATAAATTAAAAACATCAAGATAAAAATAATATAAACAAAAAAAGAATATTTAAGGTTAATAGGTATGTAAATTGCAGAAATTGTAAGTATGTAATTAAAGATCATATAAATACAATTTTATAACTCACTAAGAATGCTAATATACGCATGATTTATACAATCCATGTCAGACTGCAAAAAAATAACAAAAACAATCTAAATGTGGGCTAAATGAGAGCGAAGGTGCGCAATAAATATTCACAAATAAAATTTGTTACTTCATGTGATGTGTTGATCTCATCTTTATTTGAAATATTGACATCTTGAACGTTTCGATTCTCTTTGGAATCTTCATCAGCAAACTTCTTAAACCAAACTAGATTTCACGATCGTCCGATGTAGAGTCACTCGCAAGTTGCCAAAACTGTAGTGTTATCCACACGATCGCCAAATATCATCATGAAACCTTGGATAATATATTAATATTCACAACTAAACTCACACATATTTTATAATACAATTGATGTAGCTTTGTTAAAACTTTGTCTACTTTATCTGGAGTGACGAGTATATCAGACTGTAAGTTTAGGTTATTTTGTAATTTTATAAAAATCATTTCTGACGTCAAACGGTTGCTTAAAAATCTTTCAATGTCTAAGATCGAATCGATTTTTCAATGTCGAATTCGTGATTATAATATAATCTATGATCAGTGATAATTGATTGGCAGGTAGTATTTCTATTAATGTAATTTTTGTGTTCTGAAATTCTGGTTTGTGTAATTTCCTACCAGTCTGACCAACATAAGTTGCATCACAATCCTTACCAGTAATCTGACATACAACATTTCTTTCTGAATTATTCGGAAGCACATCTTTATGAACCTTGATGAATTTACTCAATTTGTTCAAACTGTAAAAGGTTAATTTAACGTTTAAATCATTTTTATGATATTACTGAATTTTTCTGATATCATCGGAACATAAGGTAACGTAATTTCAAACTCAAAATTGATTATCTTTCATCACGAATTCATAGAATTGGTAATGTTATTCTATTTTAAGGTTCGTTTGTGACAAAGTGATTTTAAACATAAATTAATTGTCTTAAAAATAAAATCTAGTGGATAGTTATTATTTAATAACATCTTAATAATAAAATTGATATTCTTGTAGTAGAATTTCGGATGCGACAAAAGAAAGGCCCTATCAACCGTTTCAATAATAATATCCTTCTTTTGCAAAACTGGAAGTGCGGATAAATAATTAAGATATTTACTTGAAAAGGTGGATTTATGGAATCAATCAAATTCTAAGACATTATTGTTATTGGAAATATTAACATCTGGAAAATGCAAAGACTTATCACCAGGGACCCGGACCGGACCGAAACCGGAACCGATAACCGATTCATAATCGTTATTTTAGTCGAACCGAAACCGAAAACCGGACCGAAATATTGTACAAACAAACGGACCGAAACCGTAACCGGACCGAAAACTTTTTCCGGTTTTCGGTCCGCTTTTCGGTTCGGTTTTCGGTCAGGTTTTTAAAATGTTGCGTGAAACGGAACGCACCTCAAGAGTCACTCTAGAGTGCGTGCACACATGACGATGACATGTAAAGGCGCCTTTAGAGTGATTCTATTTTGTTCTTATCAATCATCGTTAAATAAAAGGATAACGTGATTTACGGTGACACACGAAGCATTGAAGTGAATCTAAACACTCTATTGCGCTGTGGATTGTGGATAGGGATGCCAGATCCGAGCCGAGAGAGTTACGTTAGAACTCTAGATTTACAAGAGTAGCGCAAACTGCCCGCCATTTTTGACCTGTAAAGCACGGTGCGAAATATGAACGAGATATAGGCTGCCTTCACTCTATGTGAAGATTGAGATACAGGCTGCCTTCATTGTATGACAAGATCGATTGTATATCGAGTGTATACCATTACATTTAAGGTTACATTTATCAGCATTAAGCAGATGCATTGGTTACACTCTTTTTTTACTCCAGTGTTAATCATGCTTTGTAAATTGTACTTGTTGCAGTCGATGATTTAAAAAAATTAATTAAACGTTAATTTTAAATCGCGCGCGATCATAGCTGTCACTAAAGCTGTCGTCACAAACATAGGTCTAAAATGGCAATCGAAAAAAAGAAGGGCGAAAACGCCAACAAAGGTTTGCGATACTCTTGTAAATCTAGAGCTCTAGGTCACGTCAGTCGCGTGGTGGGGGTACACACTATTGACGATACACGTCCGTGAGCGCTCATGCACGTGCATCGACCATGGTGTGTACTCCCACCACGTGACTGACGTGACTTTCTCGTCTCGGATCTGGCAATTGGCATTCCTGATTGTGGACAGTGTGGATACTCGAAAAATTCCTCTTTATACTTGCTTCGACAGTATAAAGAGGAATTTTTCCTACAATATCTGAATATAAAGTAAATACAAGAGAATGATCTTTAAAGTTAAAATTTAGTCGTAAAAATTATTCTTTAATTTTTCTCTGTTAATATATTTATTATCAAAAATATTAGTTTTATTTTTTATGTGTTGAAGATTAAATATACACTACTCAACAAAATCTAGGGAACACTTTCAAACACGCTAAAAATTGAGCAATATTCAGAACACCATAATTCAATGAAAAATCATCGCAG
>NW_017300125.1:181241-182187 GCF_001594075.2 Trachymyrmex cornetzi | reverse complement strand
TAATCGTTCGTCTTCTCAAAACGTGGCGAACAATTTTTCGATCTTGTCGAACTGTTTTTATACGATGACGGCCATTACCTTGACGTCTCGTGTATTGTCCTGTCTCTTGATATCGTAAACACGCGCTCTATTTATTACAGATACTGATACACCGACACGTTGCGCTACATAACTCATACTGTACCCTTCTTCCAGAAGTGCGATTATGCGGGCAACTTCGAATGCTGGCAAGTGTCTGCGCGGCATTTAAAAAATTTGCAATATGCGACTATCTTTGTTACAAAGCGCGAACTTCTCAATAGCCTCAATCGAGAAAAGAGAAGACTTGAAGTTCGCGCTAAGCGAGTTCGAGAATGTGCGTCTATAAGCGAAAGTTTTGCGTTAGCGTCAACTTCAAGTCTTCTTTTTTCGCGCTAACACAAAACTCTCGTGGTGCACATTGGGTTACGCTAATGTCGGCGGTAACCACTATTTTTCAGAAAATGGCGAGAGCACTTCGAAAATTCTGATCAAAAAAGACATCACATAATGATCTTTTAACTTCAGGTTAGATTAACTTCGTAAAAAATGGTCATAATGAGATTTTTAAAGAAGCATTTTAAAGGTTGAAATCTCTACTTTCAAAATCAGTAATTGATATTTCAATCTAACTGATCTTTGACGGAGCTATACGGACACAAATGGATATTTGTCAAATCTAAAACATATCGTATAATTTTGTACACACTTTACAAAGGTCTATGGCGTGAGGTAAAAATTACACGAAAATGCGGTTTGCAGCAGTCGAAAGAGTGAATCTTTACCTTCAATTTCCTTTTTTATTGATTGTGGTACGATTTTTTTCCATCGAGTTATTGAACGTTAAAGTAGAAGTGATCACTTTTGCTTCATCGTTCAATAATTCGGTGAAAAAAAATCGTACAATGTTTAATAAAAAAAGAAATTA
>NW_017300125.1:180034-181017 GCF_001594075.2 Trachymyrmex cornetzi | reverse complement strand
TCTGCGATGATTTTTCATTGAATTATGGTGTTCTGAATATTGCCCAATTTTTAGCGTGTTTGAAAGTGTTCCCTAGATTTTGTTGAGTAGTGTATTTTATCAAGATATATTATTATGCAGAAAACCAAAAATAAAATCAAAGCGAATGGGGACACCGCTACAAGAAGATGAAATAAAAGAAAAGAAAATAAAAGAAAAGAAAATAAAAGAAAAGAAAAAGCTGTAATGACTTGTAAACGACTTGTTTTTTTTAATAAACATGAATCTTTTATTATACAACTTATTATATTATCTTTTCCATATATTATAAGTTTTATAATATTTATTGTGTATCCGTAATCGTAACCGAAAAAAAACCAAAAAAGACTGAAATCCAAAACGGTTACGGCCACCATTATCAGTAAAAGGACTGAAACCGAAACCGAAACCGGAAATTGAATATGGCCTCGGACCGTAACCGTAACCGGACCGAAATTTCGCTTCGGTCCGGGTCCCTGCTTATCACCAATCTCAATAGTAGATTGAAGTCTCGGATGAAACGAGTTGAAAATGTTAAGAATCTCGTTAGTTATGTTCGAAGATACCGCCGTGGCAATGTCATGTACGCATCTTATATAAAACGGGATAGAGAATTTCAAGGTATCTAGGGCTCTACTTTGCAAAAATCTTGCATAATTAAATCTGCAATCACTGGAGATAGAGGAGATCCCATTGGTAAAGGTTTGTTTACAGGGCTCGGTCGTATTTCAAATAAATTTATTAAAAATATATATTTTAAATAAAGGAGAAATTAGAAAGTTATTTAGTATTTCTTATTTTAAACATCTAATTTAAACTTCTGACATATTTCTTATTCGATATTTTAAATAAGTTTTTGGAACTTATTTTATATTTTTTATTTCGAATAAGTGGTATCACTCTTTTATCGATTACGATATTTTAAATAATTGAACAATTTTCTGAAACCTATTTTTTATTTAAAA
>NW_017300125.1:179182-179865 GCF_001594075.2 Trachymyrmex cornetzi | reverse complement strand
AAAGTAGTGGGTATTTAATTCTCTTTCAAAATAATATACAAAACGTTATCACAAAGTTGCGTTACCTTGCTTAATTTAAGTGTTATCACAAAAATTAAAGAGTATAACCGTATAAAATGAAAAAATTTTATTTAATTAGAAAAATTTTTTCATGTAAAAACACTTGGCGCTGCTAGATCGAGTAAGAAAAATTATAAAAACAATTTAAAATTAGAATAGTAATTAATAAATAATAAATGTAATTATATATTAAATGTAATAACAAAAGTAATAATAAAAGATTGTTTAAAACTACTTAGGGCGACTGTTACCAACGCCAATTAGCTTAATCGACGATTAACTCAATCAGCAGTATAGCCAACAGCAAGTCTGTATATTGTTTTTATTATAATATGAATATACTTCAATCTCTGCGTTCCTACTTAATTAACTGTGATGAAAATAATAATCTTCTGTCTATGGCCCGTTTCTACCAACGCAGATTAATTTTAATCTCGGTTCAACTTACTCTTTGTCTTTTTCTAGTTCTAAAGATTAGAAAAAGACGAAGAGTAAGTTAAACTGAGATTAAAGTTAATCTACATTGGTGGAAATGGGCATATAACTAATTCTAAACAGCTTTCAAAAATAAAGTTTTTAGTAGTCTAGTCAGTTGAGGTAAAGTCGACGAGTCCCACCATTTT
>NW_017300125.1:177743-178918 GCF_001594075.2 Trachymyrmex cornetzi | reverse complement strand
CAAACGGAGGCATAATCGATCGTGTACCTGTACAAAGTTTCCTGTAGTTAACAAAAAATAGATGTAAATAAATCAGCTAAACATTCCAGAACTTTAATTCTCCATTTTGCATTAATACTTTTGGATTGTAACATTGTTATTAATTGTGCCAACACAGGGCTATCTTCATCATTTTATGTAACCTACAATATACATACCCCAAAAATTGGGTAATATTTTATGACTATCTTTCGCCAACGCACTATTATAATTTTGTACAAGCACATCTAAGAATAAAGAGAATCTTCTTTCATACGTGGATCGATATGTGTCATTGCATAGCTCAGAGTTTGTATCACAGTTGAAAAATTCTGGAAATACATTACAAGTTACATAATGTACGTACAAGATCGAATTATAACGCACTAAACAATTAAATTTATGCAAGACATCAACATTCGGTAATTGTTGAATTTAGCTCCTCACCTCCTCGAGGTTGATAAAATAAAATAGATTCATTCGGCGTACTTTTGCGCTACATAAAAAATGTGTTGCTTTGCCCCGCGAACCGAGTTATTAATTGTTATTGTTATTAATTAAAGTTGATAGATATCCAGATTAGGAAATCTGTTGCATCGATGGCATAGATTAAACAAATTTCATGCTTTACAAACAAATATTTAACCAAGGCAAATACTCTGCTGTAAAAATAACAAATACTCCGCTGTAAAAATAAAAACAAAGAATGTGATTTTAAAGCAGAGAATTTGTGTAGTTGAAGCAGAAAATAATCTATTCTAATTTCAATTACATGTTATCATGTCCTTCTATGCCATCGATATGACGGATTTCCTAACCTGAATAGTGATCGACTTTAACGATTAATATATCTCGGTCCACGGGGTAAAGCGATACATTTTTTTTACCAGATTTTCGTTCATTTCGTGCAAAAACGTGTCGAGCAAGTTTAATTTGTGTATATAGAAGCAGAAAATCACTTACGTGTTCCTCTATGCCAACAATGTGACATATTTTCTACCCTAATCATCAGCCACAGAAAACAGACACATGTGTGATGTGACCATGCACATTGACAGCGCCACATTTGCCTCTTGCGCCAAAAAGTCCAAAAGTACATTACCCCCACCACTTCGTAGCGACGACGACGACGACCAGTGATGCACATTTGGCTCTCC
>NW_017300125.1:176390-177717 GCF_001594075.2 Trachymyrmex cornetzi | reverse complement strand
GGGCTGATTCTCGTGTTGCCGGGGAGCCAAATGTGCATCACTGACGTCGACGACAATGACGTTTCTTAATATAAAAAGTTTTAGATTCGTATATTTTGCGTCGCAACATCGCAATATCTCCGCTCGTAGAGCACGTAGAGAAAAAATAGAAACACTTTTATTATATATCCCGAGCGGTTGCAATCGATTGAGCATACTTAGAACTTGATCTGTTCAGCCCTTATTGAGATCCGATAATTTCGATCTGCCGGAACTCGCCGGCTCGCTTAAAGTAGCCACGGTAGTGGCGCTGCGTGTAGCTTAGCGCCGAGACACTACCAGTGTCTCCAGATTTAATATTTTATATAAATTTTTGGAACCTATTTTATATTTATTATTTCGAATAAGTCGTATCACTCTTTTATCGACTCCTACGATTTTACATTTAAAATAAGTTTCTAGAACTTATTTTATATTTTATATTTTAAATATGTCGTATCAGTTATTTTATCGAGCCCTGTTTGTTTATATATATTATCTTTAAATGAGAAAAAAGTTGAGTTTAAAACTAATTGGCGAGCAATTATGAAATCATCTCTGGGGATGTTACAGCCACTAGAAATACTCGGCTATCTATTACAAATACTCTCCAAAGCCAAGTCAATCGGCACGTTCTCCATTCTAATTCTTTATACATCGCTGAGGATGATCCCAAATGTGGTTGAAATCGATTTTTTAAGCAAGCTAAATATATTCTTGTTTTAATTTATTAATTTTGTGATTTGTTTGTGAACTTCGCGCACCAAGTACCGCGCCGTTTTCTCATTTGCTCTATTTTCCTAACAATTTTTAATTTTGAGAATCCTTAAGTTTCTTTATTTGAAATTACAATTAACAGATACCTTACATGTAACTTTGGTTTACTGGGTCTGTATCAAAAGTTTATTTCATGTATTTATTATGGATTCTTTAATATAAACTAATATAATATATTAATTATAGAACGTAACAATCCTTTTTTATGTATGTCTTCCTATATTTTCATTACGATAAATATTATTAGTTTCTGTTGCAAAAAGAAATTAGCTTAATGTATATTTAGCTAAACATCATTTTACTCTAACAGCGAATATTTTTCGCTGCAACACCTAAATTTAGCAGATAACAAATTGAACTTTGGCAGCAACGACATTAGCTGTTCCTATTATAAAGACACATTTTAGCTGCCATAACTATATTTTAGCTGCATTGGCTAATCTTTTCTCTGCGTGTAATCACATTTTTGCTGTTGCAGCGAATATATAATATTATAGACCGTTACTTGGATGAGAGAGAGAGAGAGAGAGAG
>NW_017300125.1:174638-176323 GCF_001594075.2 Trachymyrmex cornetzi | reverse complement strand
GGGGGGGGAGAGAGATTCCTAAGATCATCTTGAGATGAAAACCTTCATACAAAAATGTCGAAGCTATAATAATTTTGAAATTATAAGCATTTAGCGAATCATATCGCCTAAAGTTCAGATATGGTTGGCATTTTGCATTGTATCATATCTGAACGCATGAATTTTTAAATGATATAATTTGATAACTTTAAATGCGTACAATTCAAAAATTATTATAGCTCAATATTTTAGTATTAGGATTTTAGTCTTAAAATGATTTCAAGAATCTACCCTTAAACCCTTTGTTATGATTTCACCGGACACTGTGTGCGTTCGTGCGTGCGTGCGTGCGCGCGTATGCATGTTTATACATGTACCTATACAAGATGTCTCCTTGTAAGTAGCCACCCTTTTTTATCTCGTAAATCAACAGAGATACACCTAATAAATATGGTATCAAATTAAACTAAACTCCATTGCAAGCACAGTGATCACTTACAAGGAAAGTTACCCAGATGTCCAATTAGTTTAAAAAAAGTAACGATTAAAAGTTATAATATCCTACTTCCTATTAACTAAAATGAAATGAGTGTCATTTGCTCGGAAAATTTAATATTTATTAGAAAAATGGATTCAAAGTCCGCTATAAGCGGCTCCGAAAATGGCTTTAAATGACATTTTTTTCGTAAACAAGAATCTTATTTTAGACCGTACCTACATGTGAGAACACAATCGATAAACTAGAAGCCTATGTCGGTCGAAGCTGGATCTTTAAGAGGATGCTGAAGTAGCCAAATTGTCGAGATTTTGCAAATTGATATGAATCTCCGAATTTACTCAACGGAATAAAAAATCTTTTTACAGAATTAAAGTAGACGCAAAATTTGGGAGTACTGCAATAGACTTTATACTGAAATCTTGAAAAAAGGTAAAAAATATTTTTTCAACTCGTAGAGCTGTCACCCAATGATGCACATTTAGCTCCCCGGCAACACGGAAAACCGCCCCACCATTTCGCCGCTGCGCAAGAGCGAGCGAGACAGCGACTCGCCGTCCGTGTTGCCGGGGAGCCAAATGTGCATCACCGCTGTCACCTGACATAGATGTTTCTTTAATACAAAAGTTTTATAGACGTATAGACCAACAATAGTGCAGCACTCAGCGCATTACGTGCACAAACAATATTGAATTTATGAAACTAAGATTAAAAGCTTCAAAAAAAAGATTTATATTGATCTGCAAATAACGTGTATACGAATGCTGAGCGAAGATTCGGGATGGTAAACAAAGCAATAATCGTGTCTAGCAGTAGGTGTTCGATCTTCTAGTTTTGCAGTATATTAGACAAGGAAAGATGGACGCGTTTGAGCGAGACACAACACTATATGCATAAGGGTGGCACCCAGTTGGACACGGCTCAATTGGACACGAGCCACTCACAGCGCTTGAGACTACAAAGCTCCTAACCACCGGTCGCTGTGATTGGTGGTGTCCAATCGAGCCGTGATCAATCGGGACATCCCTTATGCATAAGTATAAGAAACGAATGAAAGATGTAACTATTACCGAATTTGAAATTAAAAAAGGTCTGTACTATCGATTTCCATCAAGTTCGACCGTCGATCCAGCATCCCCTTAATGCTTAAATAATTTAATGTGAATTTTATATATATACAGGGTGTTTGGCGACTACCGCATTTTTTGTC
>NW_017300125.1:166815-174411 GCF_001594075.2 Trachymyrmex cornetzi | reverse complement strand
TCAAAATGGTACAGGACTTTTTGATTCAGTATAGGCTGTTCTACCCACGTATGATAAAAAATGCGGTAGTCACCAAACACCCTGTATATATATATACACACACTATACACGATGGGGCAGTAATTCTGTCCACTTAAAATATTTCCGCTATTTTTAGAGATACGAAATAATAATATATTTATTGAAGTATAGCATCAAGAGGGATACAACATTTTAGGTATTAAACTTAATTCCTATCGCTCGCTACTAGAGGGTGCTGGCTCCAACGCTGGCGAGTTTCGACGATGAAGTCATATGTCTTTTGTAGTTTAGACATCGCTGAAAGTGATTCAATCCTCACAGGTTAGATTTCTCGACGCCAAAGAGATTTTCCAATCGATTGAAAATGAATCGCGATAAGCTGTTTTTCCGACGTGTGCTTCTTCACTACTTCGACCTCAAGAAAACCGCAGCTGAAGCGCATCGCTTATTATCCGAAGTGTATGGTGATGAAACTCCATTGGAAAGAACATGTAGAGTTTGGTTTGAACGCTTTCGAAACAGTGATTTTGACGTGACAGACAAAGAACGTCCAAGACAGCCGAAAAAATTTGAAGATGTCGAGCTGCAAGAATTGCTTGATGAGAATCCAGCTCAAACGTTTTTAGAGTTATCGAAACAGTTAAATGTTACTCCAAAGACCGTCTCAAAACACTTGCATGCCATGGGAAAGATCCATAAGGAAGGGAAATGGCTACCACATGAGTTGTCAGAAAGTGCCATTTCGAATCGTTTGACTATTGCGACTTCTTTGCTTGCCAGGTAAAGAAAAAAGAGTTTTTTGTGGCGCATCGTGATTGGCGATGAAAAATGGATTTATTTTGATAATTCCAAGCGGAAAAAATCATGGGTGGACCCCGGCCAACTATCTGCTTCAACGCCGAAGAGAAATATTCACGGGCATAAGACCTTTCTGTGCGTTTGATGGGACTAGGAAGGTGTGCTGTATTATGAACTCTTGGGTCCAAATGAAACCGTTACAGCCGATCGCTACAAACAGCAATTATACCGATTGAGTGACGCATTGATGCAAAAAAGATTATCCGTAACCAACAATCGACGCAAAGTCATTTTGTTGCATGATAACGCTCGACCGCATGTCGCGAAAAGCGTGAAACAGACACTTCGAAAGCTTGAATGGGAAGTTCTGCCGCACCCAGCGTACTCTCCAGACTTGGCACCGTCGGTTTATCATCTCTTCCAATCGATGCAACACGCACTTACGGACACACACTTCTCCAGCTTCGTTACAACGAAGTCCAAAAATGGGTGGATGAATGGATCGCCTCGAAAGACACCGCGTTCTACCGTCGTGGGATTGCTCTGTTGCCGGAAAGATGGGAGAAAGTAGTAGAAAATGGTGGAAATTACTTTGATTAAGGTATTCATTCATCTTCCCTTCAAAACAAATTGATTTTCGAGACGAAAAAACGATAGGAATTAAGTTTAACATCTAATACTACAAATAATTTTTCTATGAGTAGAGGTGCTTCGGAGATTTCAAGGTCATCTCCACTTTTTAAAATGGAATTGTATGATTTTTTTACACAATATAATTCCTCTAATTATTCTGCATATAAAAGTATTAAGATAGTGATGTAAAAAAAACCAATAATTTACGAGGTATTTTATACTTTATTCTGGCTTATATTGACATAAAATATAAAATAACTTGTAAACTATTAATTTTTTTATAATCATACCTTAATACTTTCATGAACAGAATAAGAATTCATTCAGAAAATGAATCAATTGTTTTATTTATCGTACCGATTTATTTATTTAAAGTTTACAGCGTGTGAGCGTAAAAAGTAAACGCACCCTAGGCGTAATAAACCTTAAACCATAAGAAATCCACCAATAATGATTGATTATTCTCCTTATACTCGACTGTGATTGGCTAATATCTTATGGCTCAAAGCTTACTACATTTATTGCGTTTTGGGATTGTTTTATGCGTTTGATGCACAAATTCGGAACGTATCCCTAGAGTTCTGTATGGTATACAAAAAAACGCAACCGAATATATATCGCGTCACCTGTGTATAAAACATCGCTGCATATATTGTTTACGTTCTGCTACCTCAGAATAATTATTTACACTGATTTCATCAGACTTCATGGTGATCACGCATGATTTCATCACAGATTTTATGATGATTTCCAGTAATTACACGGAAAATCACAATGATTTCTGCCAATTACATACAATTTCATTATGATTTCTGATGATTACATGTGATTTCATCTGAGTCCTTGGTTACAGCTGATTGCAAAACAATTAGGTACATAGAAATTTCGTAAAGATTTCATCATGATTTCGGGGATCATGTTCCATGACTTCATTAAGTGGTTACCCTCTCGTAAATTGTAGTAATAGTGTACACCTTTCATTAATCCAGAATAGTATAAATCATGTTAAAACGCAACATTTTACGAGATATTTAATTGTTTACAATTTTTTATGTGCATTATGTACCTCCTTCATGAACTTGAGTAGCAAGAATTGTTCAGTAGAAGTAGAATTTTACCGCAAAAATATTATAAACCAGCATTTCTCTTCACGAAAATCTTTGAAAGGCCATCAGAAAAGAAATGCGTATGTTTGAGACTCGAAACTTATGAAGAAAAAATATGCGAAAAAAACAAATAGTTACAAAAAGAACGTTTTTCGCTTATAAAACGAAAGATATTGATTGTATGGACTTATTAATTATTTGTTTACATATGTCATATTTGTATCTGCAATTAAATCCACAAAAAAAATTTTGTACTGATAATTCCGTACACATATAATTGCCTAGTTGAACATTTTTCACAGCATATTAAATATAAACAAACATAGCCCATTTGTGGCTTAAATCTGTTAATAAAACATGCTCTCCATACTCAAGTGATTTTTTAGTAATAAACCGAAAAAATAAAAATTCAAGAAAAGGAAAACTAAAAATTTCATGGTTGCAATTACTTTGCGAAATATTTGGTTAACCTATTTATTTACATCTCGTCGAGCTACCCCAGATTTTAAAAAATCATGTTTCTACGTCAATTTCCTAGTCAGAAATGATAATGAAATCAACATCGAATCGACGTCGATCGACGTCGGTTTGATGCTTTCAACGTTGAATCGACATCGATTCGATGTCGATTCCATTATCATTTCTGACTGGGTTATTGCTGAGAAAATGTAAATTTAGCAAATTTTAACACACGTAATCAGGTACACACGAGTTGCCGAGCGGCCCGATCTTCTGCACTACGCCCGGCGCGCTGCCACCCTCGCGTTCCTCAACTTTCCAATGGTTTTAAACAAACTTTTTCGGTAGCAAAAAATTCGAGAATTTTGTAACAGCAAATTCAATTCTTTCTTGTGAAGAATCTAAAGTGGTGCCAGATGGAATTCTTAATCTTAAAAATTAGCATCGCATCTTTTATATTAAATTTATATGTCACCGATTTTATTTTTACACTGAGGAAGACCCAATTGAAAGGGTTGAAACGTTTGTCAATTTTTCTCGAGAATGAAGTATACGATTTCACACGCCTAACCTGTGTTTGCTCGCATTGGTTGATATACATCTATTCTTAGATTTAAAAATTAGAGCCACAGTGATTTTTTGAAAAAAAAATTATTATCTCGGCTTCTAATAACCATTTTTTTTAAATTCGTAGAAAAATGTCAGTTGTCGAGTGCTTCACACGGCTATTTAATTGCATATTAATAGAATTATCCATTTTTTATACGAAAAAAAGATACCCACTTTTCAAAGTCATTTTATAATAGTTTAACAGCAAAAAATCGTTTTGTTACTAAATTTATGTGATTAAATTTATTCAACTCTTGAAGAAGAAAAATCACTCCTGTAAATTGTTGTGCGACTGCTCAAAGAGGAAGAAATTAAGTTTTCCGCAGACAGGTTTTTAGTGAACAAATGGCTTTTTGCAAAAACTAATGAACATTTCATGTTCGTTCAGGGCTATATTTTACGAAAATATCAAAGACGCTTTTCGTTTAAATCTCAATGAACAGAGGGCGAGTGAAAAAAGGTCCTTTTTGGTACATTTTAATTTTTTTTCTATTTAATTAATAGATCGATTTTAATGTTCCACATCTCATTTTGTAGGTATTTCGAATACCTACATTTTTCATACCAAACTTTTTTTCCATCCAATCAATATCTTTCGTTTTATGAGCGAAAAATGTGCCTTTTGCTACTATTCGATTTTTTCGCATATTTTCTTCACAAGTCTCGAATCTCAAACATACGCATTTCTTTTCTGATGGCCTTTCGAAGAGTTTCGTGAAGAGAAATGCTGGTTTATAATTTTTTTTCGGTAAAATCCTATTTCTACTGAATTATTCTTGCTACTCGAGTTTATGAAGGAGGTATATAACGCACATGAAAAATCGTAAACAATTAAATATCTCATAAACTGTTGCGTTTTAACATAATTTATACTATTCTGGATTAATGGGAGGGGTATATTATTACTACAATTTATTAAAACTTATATGTTATTTAGAATGCCCTTCGCTCCTTATTGATGCCGGGGGCCGCCGAGCGGCCGAGATTGCCGAGAAAGCATTTTCGATTACTTGAAACAAACAACTAATGTGAGAAGGAGCTCGCTGTCTCGTTCATTCTGGGCGCGCGGCGCGCCGAAGGCGAGCACACGTACATGGGTTCGTGCTTGAATGTACGGCTACCGGTTTCGCCAGACCGCCGTCTGATTCTGTGTCGCTACCGTCAACGTAGAGTTCTTGGATGAGTAGTCAGGAGCCTTAATCAACTATTGAATTAAAAAAAAAAATGTCTTGCAATGTTAATATCTTGCATGATGAGTATGAAGACATTCACAATTCGAACGCTTGACTAATAATGATTTATAATTATTAGTCGAGCGTTCGAATTGTTTCATTCACTTTTGATTAATAAAAATTTTATCATATCACACACCAATATCCTGTATTGGCTCATACTGGCATTTACACATCACTAAATTTAATAAATATATTATTTCATATCTCTAAAAATAGCGGAAATATTCTAAGTGGACAGAGTTACTGCCCCACCCTGTACATGCATATATACTATACTTATAGTCATTCAAACTGCGCGCCGAATTGATTTTTCGGGCTTATAAACGCAATTAACAACTGTAATAATGTCACAAATTAAATTGATATGCAATTTTTAATAATTCGGTGCTCAATCAGGCATCATATTACGAAGATGCTAATGTGCTGAAAAACTGTAAATAAATTTATTGCGAAAAATATTACCTCGGTCGGGAATCGAACCCGGATCTCTTGTATTCCGTATGACTTATAATAAATAGCTTAGGACGTATGAGCGTCCATTTATACACTTATAAAGTTGTATAAATGTGTACGCATAAAAGTACATATATTTTCTTAATATACGTTATCATACGTACAC
Organism: Trachymyrmex cornetzi; assembly: GCF_001594075.2. Lineage (NCBI taxonomy): Eukaryota > Metazoa > Arthropoda > Insecta > Hymenoptera > Formicidae > Trachymyrmex > Trachymyrmex cornetzi. The sequence goes on along the minus strand of NW_017300125.1, from coordinate 168,931 downwards.
GTACGCACACACATGCGCACGCGCGCACACGCACACACAATTAAAGAATAAACTTTTATAGTTACAATACATTATGTAGATCAAACAATTATATAACAAATTAAAATAACAAGAATGAAATGAAAATATATAATAAGTAAGAAAATATATGTACTCTTTTATAGGTACATACATTCATATACAACTTTATAAGTGTATCATATCCAAACGCAATTTGAACTTCGAAAGGAATAGATAAAAAATGTTCAACATCCATTGGAATTGAGACCTAAGTTTTCCTTTCTATTCCACTTACTCACATGAATATAGAAAAATCCAAAAAGTAAAAAAAGGTTAAGAAAAAATGTCATTTAAACCCATTTTCGGAGCTACTTATAGCGGACTTTAAATCCATTTTTCTAACAAATACCAAAATTTTCCGAGTGAATAGCACTTATTTTAGTTAATAGGAGATAGAATACTATAACTACTTTTTCAAAATTAATTACATATGGGTAACTTCCTTTGTTAGAACAGTGCTTGGAATTGTACATTTTGGACCGATTTTTGAAGCGCCGCCTACTTTTCCCCCATTACCGCTCAACGCTCGACGGCCGAGCCGCCGGATCGGACGCGGACGTGTATCTCAGAAGCGTCGCATTATAATACAAAGTCTACAATAAAAGTCATAGCGCGGTCGTAGAGTCTGAAGTCGTAGAAAGTTAACCAATCATAGTCGATTATAGAATTGGCCCGAAGTGTGCAACTAATTCCGAGCATTGATTTAGAAGAATTATCCATGTTAGGAAACAGAATATAATTTTTCCACGTAAAGCAAATATTACGATATAATAAAAATTATAGCGTTCGTTTGAACGAGTACAACGATGAACATTATAACAAAATTATTTTACAAATTGTACAAGTTATATCACTTTAAAGTTACGAACAACTATTACCTTTTAACATGGATAATTTGTCTAACAATAAGTGATTACTATGCTCAAAATAGGGTAAATGTTCAAAAGCGGTGTTTCCCCAAAAACTGCGATTTTTTTTCTAATGTAATGAACAAAACTAGTTATAAAAAGACATGAATACCTCAAGAGAGGGCTTGTGGTTTTTATAGGAAACAATTCTATTTCAAATAAGACAGTTTTATTTTTTATTGAAATGTTAATGTAAAGTTTCTTAGTCTTCTACGTTATTATCTATATTAACAGAGAGAAATCTGAGAAAGGACAGCCTTTTTTCTATAACCACAAAATGCCTCCGCGCACTACTGCTCTCTGAAGAAATGGATGTAAACTGCACAACAATATTTCTATTTTTTTTGCAGTGCTCCTAATGGAAATAAAAATCGCTGAAATAACTAAAATATCTGTTACGTATTCTATGGAGGGTAAAGTCGTTGCGGTCTTTCTAGTTGTAATTGCCGCCTTATAGTTTAGGTTGGTACGTTCGCATGGCGTTAGCGTCGATGGCACTAGGGAGATCGTGTGGCGCAACGGGTTTCCGGGGACAACCGGAGCTTCTGTCTTCTTGTTCTTCTTTATAATCAACACTTTTCGCATGTATTTTTGTATCTTGCGTACTGAGCTCAAGATTATGTGAGCTAAATATATTCAGTTTATTTCTTACGGAGTGTGTTATTCATTGCACCAATCAAGTAGCGGATATTTATATCGCATGGTATCCCATTTGTCGTATCATTAACGGCAAAACTTTAACAATATCAAATTAAAGAGATTTCAACAATTTCAGCAATTTATTTCCATCAGGATCCCCGCAAAAAAATGGATATTGTTGTGTAGTTTACATCTATTTCTTCAGAAGGCAGTAGTACGCGAGAGCATTTTGTTACAGGAAAAAAGCCCTTATATCTTCTCTCAGGTTCTCTCTGATATTAGCCATGAGATCGGAGTAAAACATTCGTAAAAATGAAAAAATGTATGACGCTCCATTTCTCCACCTCTTCCCCTCTGTTAAAAGGCGTTCGACTTTCTACGAAAAGCGAGATCTATCCTTCTCGCGACCCTATGCAAATGAGGTCCCCCACCTCTCCTCTTGCCTAGGGGAGCACGACTTTCCATCAGTGATGCACATTTGGCTCCCCGGCAACACGAGAATCAGCCCC
>NW_017300125.1:164814-166617 GCF_001594075.2 Trachymyrmex cornetzi | reverse complement strand
CAAGAGCGAGCGAGACAGCGAGAGTGGTGGGGCTGATTCTCGTGTTGCCGGGGAGCCAAATGTGCATCACTGCTTTCCATGCGAAGCGAGTTCAACCTCATCTCCCCTCTGCCAAAAAGCATACGACTTTTCATTCAAGTAGATCTTGCTTCGCGTGGAAAGTCGTGCTCTCCTAGGCAAGGGGAGAGGTGGGGGACCTCATTTGCATAGCGAGAAGGATCTTTATATTTATAAACGCTTGAAGCGTACAAACGCTAAAAAATTTTACATGATATTTAAATAAAAAATAAAACTATCTTATTCGTTTTTGAAATAGAATTTTTTCCTACAAAACCACAAGCCCTTTCTCAAACCATTGTATACATATCTTTTTATAACTATTTTTGTTCATTATTAAAAAGAATCGTGATTTTTTGGGGGAGTATCACTTCCGAAAATTTACTAAAAAGGGTGGCTACATATACAGGAACACCCTGTATATCTATTGCACTTTTTCACATGCATAATTATATTTAAACAGTATATCAACTCAAGGCTTATCAACGAGCTAATTATTGTCTACTAAATTTATTTCAATCTCATCACATAAAATTCAATACTGACATACTAATAAAATAATATGACTTCTCATAGTTACAATCTGTAGCATACATACGTCCGTTTCAGCTTACAAAGCCTTCTTCAGTGTATTTTATAACAATAAATTAAAAATTAAAATTAAAATTAAAAATTAAAAATTAAGAATTACAAGCCTATACTCCACTAATATATAAAACCCAATTCCCTGTAATCATCTTAGGCAGCTCATTAATTCTATTAAAGACGTACCAATTTCCATCATTCTTAAACTAATAGTTAACGCATTTTTCCACTGTTTCCAAATCACCCAATTCTTCGGTGGATATCGAGAACTCCGATGATTTCTGACCCAATAACCCATTGAGATTCCAACAGTCTATCGTCATTTTTTTATCATATTCTAAGTAAACATATATCAATTAGTCACTAAAATAAAGTAATTTATAAATTCAAGATAAAACCAATATAATCTTACGTTTATATATGTAAAAAAACCATCAATATGTAACCAAAAGAAATCAAACGCAGGAATTTGCGCATCGTTCAGTTTCCCTCTCAATTTTCCACTAATTATAACAACATAATTCAATTAATTAAAGATTGAAACAATTAATAAATCCAAGATGAAAAATCCAATATATCTACCGTTTTTATATATAAAAACTGTCAATGTAATCTAAATAGAATTGGCTGCACACAATTGTATGTAGTTCAGTTTCTCGTTCAAATTTCAACCGTTCGATTTCCAGGTCATGTCACTAAATAAGTAATCTCAATGTGTTATTAAGTCTGTTCACTTTCTCTTCTTTTTACGAATATCGTCAAGTATGTTCAAATATGCTTTGTCCAACAATTCAGTATCCTTCATTAGATTTAATCCATTTTTTTGTTCTTTAATATGTATCGTTTCAGATATGTTCCTTTTTTTATAATTACTTTCGAAATCTACAATTTTCACATCCTCCCAATTAAATGTGTGATTATATTTTTTAATATGTTTTGTTATGACCGGTTTTGTTATGACCGGAATGGTTGGACTGATCTAATCTAATGTTATTACGATGCTCCTTTATTCTCGTCTGCAATTGTCGTTTGGTTTGACCAACATATGACGCATTACAATTATCACAATTTATTTTATAAATGACATTATTATTTTTTTCTCGTTCATCTTTATCTTTTTGTGATTTTATAAATTTATTCAACTTATTAATACATCTATAC
>NW_017300125.1:157846-164320 GCF_001594075.2 Trachymyrmex cornetzi | reverse complement strand
TTCTTTCCAATCCCGCTATTGATAAATCCAAAGGTACATTCGTGAATAGTGATGTAACGTCCAATGAAATCATGCTCTCATCCGCTTCAATCTTCATTCCAGATAATTTACAATACAATTCAAAACTGTTCTTAACTTTGCTTCTTGCAACAGGAATATTTTTCGAAATGATGTTTTGTTTATAACGAGCGTTTGAATATTGTATAATTATATTTTCTATAATATATCTTTAATTATCTTTACTTGAATATAAAGGAGATTCAATTGATCTTTAATTATTTTTTTATTTTTATTAGTAATTTTTTATGTTTCTTTTTTATTATCATTTTTAATTTATCTCTATCTGTTTTTCTTCTCTCCTTTTTTTACGTAACATAATATAGTAGATGATGTAAATAGTTTAATACGCGACTTTAATTATTTTTTTCGTACACTTTATCAAAATGATATAGTCCATATCTAATATGATTTACTGTGTAATCTTTTATACATTGCTAATAACATTGTTTTTCTAAAGTGTATACACTGCAGAACTTTATGTAAAAATTATGATATGATGATAACGATGTGGATATATTAATATAGTTTGAAAGGTAATGATTTCTTGGAATGTCTAGAAGAATTTATTAAGAACTTAAAGATAAAGAATGTTACTACAGTGGTTTAGCTGCGTTACTAAGCCCGAAAAAAAAAATTAATTCGGCACGCACTTTAAATAACTACAGACGTAGTAAATATGTGCGTGCGTGCGTGGGCGTGGGTGGGTGGGTGTTGGTGGTGTGTGTGTACGCGCGCGCGCGTACTTGAAACTACGGAAACACTATTTGTGTACATATTTTGCAATGTACATTTCTTTTTAAAAAATCATATAGTTGTCCAGAAGATCATTTATTTATGGGTTCATCATGCCATAATGTCATTTTGAGATTACATTTCTCAAATCTCGAATTATCGAATCTTTTCTCTTTTGTGGATTTTTCGAGCAGGGTATTTATTTTTATCTCATTATTATGACCCGCGGACATTGAAGCAGTGATGCACATTTGGCTCCCCGGCAACACGAGAATCACCCCCACCACTCTCGCTGTCTCGCTCGCTCTTGCGCAGCAGGTTCGTGAGAGGGAGCGAGACAGCGAGAGTGGTGGGGCTGATTCTCGTGTTGCCGGGGAGCCAAATGTGCATCACTGCATTGAAGTACGATCACGAGGCGAACGCTACGCGCTTTGTTTTCATTGAGTAGATCGTACGCTAGCCGATTGTTATCTCACTTCGGCAAGCACTCGAGCACTTGACTCACTTGCGCGCGCCCCGTGACCGTGCAGAAACGTCCAGGCTCTACTTATTATTATTCTAGTGTCCGTTGTTCAAATATATGGAAAATACATCTCAATACCACAGTGATACTTAATCAGAATATGAAATGGATGCAAACTTTTGGTCCGAAACATATGAATCGGAAGATGGCGAATAAAACATAACATATACATTTAAAATTCAAAATATTAATTTCCGAATAAATGTGGCAACTCCATCACTCCGTTTAAGCTGGAATCATTCGAATTGAATTGTAATTCAATCATTGTAATTGACCACAAAATATAGATTTTCGTGAGATTGGACAAAATTTGGAGGGGGCCGAAATCGGCCCTTATGGGCTCTCCTCCTTTATAAGTGTAGTTCCGAATGACCTCCGCTCGTGATTGATCTGAAATTTTAAGTATAAGTTGTTTTTGATATAAGAAATAAAAAATCTATAGTCTCAATTTCGAGAAATGAAAAATGATTTCTTTGATATGATAATATTTATCGACTAAAATCCGGATCGGGAAATATTAAGGAAGTACGACTTTTCACATGAAGCTCATCCTCCCCTGCTTAGAGGCGCATGACTTCCGCGCGAAGCGACTCTCACCCCACTTCCCCTCTGGTTAGGGGCGCAAGAACTTCCACGCGAAGCGACTCCCATCCCATCTCTCCCCTTGCCAATGGGCACACGACTTTCCACGTGAAGCAAGATCTAAATGAAAAGTCGTAAAATAAAAAAATTTTGTTTTCATTTCCCGAAGTTGAGTGCTTTTTTATTTCTCACGTTGAGTAGAATTTATGTGCAAAAGTTTAAGTTAATCGCGAGCTGGGGTCATTCGGAACTATATCCAAATTTATTAATACAGATCAATTTTATATAAAGATTTTATATAAAGATTTCCATAACGGATCATTTATATATTTTTCACTATCTTTTTTTAGAGACTAAGGCCTTAGTATTGTAATATTTTTCGCAATAATCGGTACATGTAAGGAAACTATATATAGTAATTCAAGATTGCCATGAATTATTTAAGCCATTAAAATCCAGTTTCGATTGTTATAGGCATTTTAATTTCTAATATTGATTGCGTTCTCGCACATGCGGTCTAAAATAAAGATTCTTATTATAATATTGTTTATATTACGTCGTCTGAAAAAGAAAGACATTGTTTCCTTACTGATTATTGCGAAGAATATTACTGAGGCCTCGGTGGTTTAAAGGCTTAGGACGCTCGTACGGAATACAGAAAGATCCGGGTTCGACTCCCGGCCGAGGTAATATTTTTTACAATAAATTTATTAACAGTTTTTCAACATATTAACGTCTTTATAATATGATGCCTGATTGTAGCATCAAATTATTAAAATTTCTTATCAATTTAATTCACGATTACTATAGTAGTTTAATTGCGTTTAGTCCGGAAAATCAATTCGGCGCGCAGTTCGAAAAACTACAATATGATATACATATATGCAAGTACATATTATATATAGTATATATAGTAATTCAAGATTGAATTATTTAAGCAATTAAGGTCTAGCTTCGACCGTTATAGGCATTTTAATTTTTAATACAATATTTATAATATTAGAAGGGATTTTAATATAAATATTTATTTCTGGACGCGTTTCTGAGGACTACATACGTAGTATATAGATTCACATAAGAATCATACAAACATTTAAGATCCAGCTAGACCGTTTAAGGCTTTGATTTCTATACACCCAAAAAAAAATATTCTGCCGATAAGCGGGGAATTACTCTTAGCACTTCCTCTAAGCAAAAAATCTTAAATCAATCAGGCGCGTGTATTTATCATCCGTATTTATCTATAAAAACGAGGACACATGAGCTACGATCAAAATTAAATTCCTCTATAGACAATTCTATTATAATAACTCGAATACCCTTTTGAAATAAAAGAATATGCAAGATACTACTTGTACATCCTCTTATTTCAAAAGGCTATTCGAATTATTATAATAGAATTTTGTATAGAGGAATTTATTTTTGATCGTAACTCAAAACTCTGTTTCCTCAAAACGTGCTATCCTAGTTACACATCCTAGCTACATATCTCAAGAAGATTCCTATATTGAAAGGAATATTATTCTCTACAAACGAGAGTATTTTTTGGATTACGTAAAAACGATTTCCTCTAATAAGCCTATGACAATCAGGTATATAACATACAGAAAAATATCATTCTATTGCCAAGAAAAGCAATTATCCATTTTATTTTTTTTCTTTTAAGTATTTTTCGTTTCTATGTAACCTCATCAAATATTAATAATATGAAACTGTTATTATGAAATTAAGAATGGTTTCAATACGAGGTATACCGTTGGCAATGACTCGATCACAAGCGTGCGATTAGCTCAGCGTAAATGTATTAAGACTTACCGTTCTAGGGATCGTAGGTTCAAATCTTACCGGAGCCGGCGATACGATGTGTTTTTAAATAATTAATTATAGTTAATAAGACGGAATATAAGTATGCGAAACAGTAAAAATATAAATTAAACTGGAAAAATAAAAAGTAATAGTAACAAAAGAATTATTTTTTTCATCAAGATATAACCATAATTTTCTTATTACAAGTAAATATGATATTTAATTCAAGCAAAGAGATTCTTCTATTATTAAGAGGATTGCAATCTTAAAGCCTGTCATGGGTAAACGAAATTCCTCTACTTTGGAAAGTATCCTCTCGAGGTCATATATAAATAAAAAATCCTCTGACATTAATACGGAACCGCTAGACGGTAGAATATTTTTTTTGGGGTGTAGTTTGTGTTATCACACAAGAAAAAATTATTTGAACCCACTTGTAGCAATTATTAAGTAAAATATGTAAATAAGTAATAGAATGCTTCAATATACCAGTGGCCGGATAGTCAGTCAGACACTGGAATGTAATTGTTGTTCCAGTGTCCGACCACAATTAGAAAATTAGTATGCTGATTGGAAAATATTAATATAAATAGATGTTTAATGACAAAAGACAACTAATTCAAATTGATCTTTAAGATATAAAGCATTTGGGACTAATATTAATTTAAATAAATAAAGTTTTGTGTAACTGTTCGGACATAGGTACTGTCCGGTACCAATGACTAGACATATACCTATGTCCGGACATTTACACAAGACTTTATTTATTTATGTTAATATTAGTTTCACAAATATGCTTTTTAAAACGTAATATTACAATTTAATTATAATCTTTAAATGCAATTAAATTATAATACAGTAATAAAAAAAGTATTTAGAATTAATAATAATAAATTTTGTGTATGTGTCCGGACATAGGTACATGTCGGATACAAGAATGTTTACCTGCAACGTATTTTTTTTCTTAAAGTTCACGTTTTCCTCTTTTCAAAACACTATTTTTATCTGTATCTTTTTTTATCATATAGATATGATTTAAAAAAACTGATTATTGCACTCTTCACAAATTGTTCTTTAGTATTTATTGGCATAACTTTTTCAATTATTATCAAAACCTTTTTATATTTTGATATTTTGATTCTATACATTCTGGCGTTTCATTAAAAAAAAATATTTTCTATTGAGATTTGTGCTAATTACAGAGCCAGTTAAAGACGCTGTGGGTGATTTGGACCCAAACATATGAATCAAGACTCTAAAACGCGAGACATAGTTGAGGGTTACAAAAGATAAATAAAGGCACTAAGAGTACATGTTTCCTTGAAAAAAAGACTATTGTACCAAGTTATAAAACCCAAGTACTGTTTTTATAAGAATATGTGCTTCTCGAAAAAAAAACTATTGTAGCAAATTATTTGATTGAAGGAAAAGTTCTGCGGATTTTTTTAGTATAAAAGTTTTCAAAAATAATAGTGAAACTGATTTGTATCCGCTGAACGTGATGCTCAGCATTTGATGGGACTACAAAGAAGTAATGTTCTTCAAGTTGCTCCCTCAGAGTCAAATGATAGATTCGAAGAAGTACTGCGCCCGGCTCGACAAATTACGCACTAATTATTTAATCAATAAATCGACATTCATAACAATTTATTTAGTCAACAATGTATTGACTATCTTAATCTACAACTTGTTGCCAACGCTTCGATAGAACCTTGTTGCTGTTCTTGTAAAACTTTGGTGTGGGCGAAAAAATCAGCGATGTGATTTCGAACGGCCTCCATTGAGTCGAACCGTTAATCGTCAAAATTGTTTTGTAGGGAGCGAAACAAGTGATAATCGGATGGTGCACGATCCGGCAAATATGGTGGGTGCTGCATTATTTCTCAGCCAAAGCTCTGTAATTTTTTTTTCGTGATGAAAGAAGTGTGTGGTCGGGCGTTGTCATGATAGAAGATCACACCCTTTCTATTCGACAATTCTGGCCGCTTCTCCTGCAATGCCTTGCGCAATTTGTTGAGCTGGGCGCAGTACTTCTTCGAACCTACCGTTTGGCCCTGCGGGAGCGACTCGAAGAACAATACTCTTTTGTAGTCCCATCAAATGCTGAGCATCACGTACCGCGGATGCAAATCAGGTTTCGCCACTATTTTTGAAAACTCGCCCAGACCACACCATAACTTCTGCCGCTTGATGTTGTAGACAACCCATTTCTCGTGATGATCCGTTTCAGAAATGGATCTAGAGAGTTTTGTTTCAGGAGAGACTCACACACTACAATCCGGTCCATGATGCTTTTTCCAGTCAGTTCATGCGGTACCCATACATCGATCTTTTTCACCATGCTAAGCTTTTTCAATCGATCGTAACGGTTGTATGATGAATGCCGAAGCGTTCCGCAACTCTCGAGTTGTTAAGTGTCGATTACTCTTCACTGCAGCCAGGAGTTAGTAGTCGTCAGCAACATTTGGCCGTTCAAAGCGTGATGCATCTTGAAGGTTAAATTCTCCGGAACGGAAATGGGCAAACCATCTTTCGCATGTGTCCGCGCTTAAGGCTGAGACACCATACACGGCGCATACTTCGCGCTTAACATCTGCCACATAATGTTACTTGTCAAAAAATGTGCGGCAGATTAGTATTTGAATGATACATGATATCTATTGTTTTGACACTTGATGACACTATTGTCATCTATTAAAAAATCTGCAGAATTTTTCCTCTAACCAGTGATGCACATTTGGCTCCCCGGCAACACGAGAATCAGCCCCACC
>NW_017300125.1:150050-157817 GCF_001594075.2 Trachymyrmex cornetzi | reverse complement strand
CGCTCTTGCGCAGCGGCTTCGTGAGAGTGGTGGGCCTGATTCTCGTGTTGCCGGGGAGCCAAATGTGCATCACTGCCTCCAACCCAAGTACGATATAAAACCCAAGTGGAACTATTTTTATTGTACCACATAACAAATAAAATCCAAGTGTGTGGTATTACTTTTATTATTTATTTAACTCTAATGATATGTACCATATAAGATGATATCAACAACTGGCGCCAAGTTGAATTCTATCAAATTAAAAAATAAAATCTGAGTCGTACTATCTGTATTGTTTACTTAACTCTAATGACAGTTTCTAGATTCTTTGCCTGCGAAGAATGGTTGCGAAGCGATGTTCGAAGAAGCGTCTTAAAGCCATAACGAATTTCCTTAGTTGTAAGTTAAATTTGACATTGCCTCTTTAAAATGATTTTTAATCATTACGTTACAATTTTCTTCACTGAGTAATTTGAAGTAAATTTTTTAGTCTTTTCTCTAAAAATTTCTAAAACGTGGTGACAAATTTTTTAGAAATTTTTACAGAAAAACTTAAAAAATTCATTTTAAATTACTCGGTGAAAAAAATTATAGTGTAACAATTAAAAATTATTTTAAAGAGAAAATAACCAAACTTTACTTACAATTAAGGACATTTGTTCTTTAAAATGCTTTTTCGAATATTGCTTCGCGACCGTTCTTCGCGAAGATATGTGAAATTTGAATTTGGTCTTTTTTAACTTTGATTTTAAATGACTTTAATTTTGTTGAGAAGCAGCAATTAAAAATTTCAAGATAAAATAACTTCGTCAAAAATTATCTTATATCGAGATATTTAAAAAAACATTTTAAATCTTGAAATCTCTACTGTTCAGATTAGTACTTTAGAAAATGACCTTACTGATACTTTGTGGAGTTACACAAATATAAATAAAGATACATCAAACTTCAAAATTTTTTACGAAATTCGCGAAATTTTACAGCGCGAATTAAAAATTTCGCACAAATGCGGTTTACAACTTTCGAAAGAGTGAATTTTTACCTTTAATTTGCTTTTTTTTTTACCGTTGTACGATTTTTTTTTCGTCGAGTTATTCAACATCCAAATAAGGTCGTTGCTTCAATGTTGAATAACTCGGAGAAAAAAAATCGTACAATGCTTCACTTCATTGCTAAAAAGCAAATTAAAGGTAAAGATTCACTCTATCGAATAATGTAAACCGCATTTGTACAACTTTTAATTTGCGTCGTGAAATTTCGTAAATTTCACAGAAAATGTGAGATCTGATGTGCCTGTATTTATATTTGTGTAACTTTAAAAAATATCAGTAAGACCGTTTTTTTAAGTACCGATCTGAAAAGTAGAGGTTTCAAGCTATAAAATTCTTTGTTAAACATCTCGATACGATGATTTTTTACGAGTTATTTTATCTTGAAATTTGCCTATTTGGGGTGGAACAAGCGATCCTTTAATTTTGTTGAGTAGTGTATAATAAATTCGATATATTTTTATAATATTATAAGAATAGATAGAATAAAGAGTGATCTCAAAACGCATGTTTTTAACTTGTGTGTTTGTGGTCTTCGAATTTCGAATCATATTGTATACCAAACATTGCTATATGATGGGACATTAATCTCAGAAAAAAGTTTGACTGAGTATATGGTTAGTTTTGGAGATACGAGGAATCATATAAAATAATCAAATTTCTAATATTTTCAATATTGTTCAAGCACTGTAGACCCAAAAATTAAATTAATATTACCTGATAATAATAGGATTTTGACTAGAATAGATCAGAATGGTTTTCTGATCTCTCCACCCCCTGACGTCCTGTTGCTTAATTTTTTTAAGGGCTAAAACTCCCAAACAAGTTTTTGCTGAATTTCTTGAAAATGAATGCAGATATGAAGAAATGTTTATGATAAAAGCTGTTTGTCTTGAATTTCTGCACAAAAATGTTTCCTGAACATGATATATAAAGATATTTTTCTTATTTACATTTGTTTTCAAAGAAATTCAATAAGAACTCTTTTAAAAACTCTTCTAATTCGATTTGTCAGGAATCCGTTATTATTTATTCAAAAAATTCTTTTGAAAGCTTAAAAAAATTTAACAATAAGGAAGGTCAGAAAACCATTATGACTAATTCTAGTTAAAATCCCAATATCATCGAAAAAGCATTAACCTTTTGTGAGCACACAATGGGTCTTTTTTTATCCAGACAAAATTTCTTGGCTTTCTTTCAAATTTTTTGGCACAAATTTCAATTTTTATTAAATAAAGATTTTAACATTTTAATTAAATAACTGTTTGGCAATGTAGCAGAGATTGATGTTGATAAATAATCTTGAATTTTTCTAGATTCTTTTATAGCCTATAATAGTAAACTTTGGGCTGGATAAAAAAGATCCAGAGTGCCTAGAGAAGTAAGTAAAAATATATGTACATATCTACGAAGGATTAACTTTCTTTTCGTATCTTATAGTGCTTGAGCAATATAGAAAATATTAGGAATTTAATCATTTTAAGTCCCTTGTATCTTCAAAACCTCTATTATATAAAACTTAAGCTTTTTTCGGAGATTAATATTAACAATAATAAGGAAGGACTCTTTATAATACAAAATAAATATAGTAATAGGGCATATAAGAATCAATACGAAAGTAATTTATACAGGGTGTCCCAAAAAAGTCGAGATACCTAAATATCTCGGGAAATATAAGTTTTACAGAAAAGTGTTTCAGACAAAAGTTATATGGTTTAAAAATATCTATTTACTGATCCTATCAGTTTGACCTTGGGTTTCGTAGCCAAGGTCAGGTCAAGGTTACATTGATTTTCTGAAATGGAATACCCTATTTTTGATTCAAGAATCTAATAACTGATGTCGAGAGCTTTCCAAAACGCTATAACGAAATATTTTTTCATGAAGTACTTTTCAAGTTATAATGCTTCAAAGTTACAGTATCGCCGGCACTAGCATTACCCAAGATATGTAATACCACGCGTAACGTTTTTGTTTGTGCATTAACTGAAGGTCAAGATTCACAGACCACCGACCGATCTCGCCTTAACTGGCCAGTCTTCAAAATTAAATATTTTGGATAATGCTAATGCCGGCGATACTGTAACTTTGAAGCATTATAACTTGAAAAGTACTTCATGAAAAAAATTTCATTATAACGTTTTGGAAAGCTTTCGAAATCAGCTATTAGATTCTTGAATCAAAAATGGGGTGTTCTATTTAAGAAAATCAATGTAACCTTGACCTGACCTTGGCTACGCAACCCAAGGTCAAACTGATAGAATCAGTGAATAAATATTTTTAAACCATATAACTTTTGTCTGAAACACTTTTCTGTAAAACTTATATTTCCCGAGATATTTAGGTGCCCCGACCCTTTTGGGACACCCTATATATTAAAAAACGAAATATTACGTGTTTCGATCTTTAAATTAGACTCTCTTTAGATATTTACATATAAAGATGTTACCATGATTTAATATTGTTGAATGTGACAAAAATATACATGATAATCGCATGTCGTGTGAAACAATTGAACGTTAGACAGAGGAATTGAAATTGCTCGCCAAAAGTTTGGAAGGCCGATTGAACAGAATTTCATAACGTTCTAATAAAATTATAAATTTCATTAATTAACATCAAATAAAAAGCAAGCAAATACGTCACCTCGGTAGAACACTCACCAATATGTCAAAAAATATATAATTCGATAATATGATACTTGTAAACTTTCTATTGTATAATCAATGTAATAATAAATAATATATAATCTTAGTCTTAATGTAAAATCTACAGAGTCATAAATTATATAAAATTGTATTCCTCAATAAATAATCGTTAAATAAAATATGAAAATTTAGAAACAGTCCAGGAATGAAATTAAAAATGTATAACTGTTGCGACTGACAAACACTGACTAACAGAAACATACTTAAACTGGCGTGATCTTGGCAAAGTTAGATTTTGTTTACAATAGGAATGTATGCTTTATGTAAGCCCTGAGTGTCAGTTTGCAAATTAAGGCTATTTTTCTGTTTTTTAATATGAAGCATCTCAGAAATTAATCGCTTGTTGTAACATGGTTCTTCGTCAAGAATTTAAATATTGTTTCCAAATCATGTTCGTTATCTAATCTATGTTCGGTTATAACTGAACGGGAAGATGTGTTTCACTGTATATGATTTCGATGCTCAGCAATTAATGTTTTTAGCTGTCTACCTGTCTGTCCTACATACGATGCATCGCAATTATTACAATTAATTTTGTAAACTACATTATTTTTAGACAGACGAGGACGAAGGTCTTTATGTACCTTAATGTATTTCTGTAGTTTATTCGAACTATAAAATGATACTTTAATGTCATTCCTATTGAATTGATTAAATTTTTCTGTTAAAGATGGAATAAAAAAAGATGGAATAGCTCGATTAACTGGCGCTGCGTTTCTGACTCTGATGTTCTTTAATCTCTTATTAATTGTGTTGTTACGTCCAGACACCTGTTCTTTTCTTCGATTAGAATTTTCGTCATCACTATAAGGGTCAATAACAAGTAACACCGGTAGACCAACTGTATCTATAGGAAGTTTCGATGGCTGCGAGCCGATTAACATTCGCTCTTTTTAAGCCAGTAATCTACTCGGGACACAGTCGTTAAGGATTACAACCGAAACAGCGGTTGTCCTTAATAAATGTCAAGTGTGGCTCTATGACTATCGAACACCCGGTAAATGGTCGATGACGAAAAATCATTTAAGACACATATCCCAGTATCCCTTTTCACAACCGATACCCTTAATCCTAATCCTAGATTAGCCTAATGCCACACATTAGACCTGCACACGGCATTACTAACTAGCGAATATAAAAGGAGGGCCTTCGCAAACAGAACCACAGTTTCTTAAACTACCTGCCTAGGGGAACCTCTGCCAGTCCGATTTTAAAAAATCAAAAGTCGGTTGAATCTTATCGCCGGTCCGCGACCAGATCGCCGCGACCCGAAATCTACCTAGCCGGCCGAAACTCTGCCGGTCCACAACCAGATCGCCGCGATCAGTCCATTCAAGTGATTTTATTCGCGAATAGAGTCGAGTGACTTCCACACATCCAGCTGGAAGCATTTTCCAATCACTGGTTCAACCCTCTCCTTGGGTCTAAATCTGCACAGAGATCGGATCATCGGCAGTCATTCCGAAACCCAGAAACTTTTGAACAACAGTAAGTCTCTTCTTCTAACTATTTACCTCGCGAACCAGATGACTCTCTACCGAAATATTAACCCCTCTCAGTGTCTCTGCACTCTCAGTTTGCTTCCATAATTCACCTGTCATCCTTATCTCCCCCCCCCCCCCCCCACGTTCATCGATTTCTTCGATGAACTCTACATCCCTTATTTGGAAGTCCACTTAATTCGCGAACTTCACTCTTTTATCTCCCTTTCTCTTGTTATGCAGAGCCTGATAATAAAGTATGTCATTTAATTATCGTAGTGAGTGATCGACAACGCGCACGCCCTTCCCGTGCAGTTAAACGGCTACGCACCCAACGGTTGAGAGGCCCGTCGGCTCTTGGAGGAAGCCTACCACGAATTCCGCGCTAATTTAGTAAATAATAGGAGTAATGATAATGCTAGTTTAGTAAACAATAGGAATTATGATAACAATAATTTATTAGATAACGATACCAATAATGATGATTTAGTGGATAACAATAGCAATAATGATAATTTAATAGATAACACTAGTCATCCAGTCAAAAGTCCTCCTCCTCGGTCCCCTTCTCCTGCAATAGTTCATCCCGTCGCAACCCCTCCTCCTCGAACTCCTTCACCTGCCTTTTCGGACACTCTAACCGAACGTATTTTTCCCGACACCTCGCCTTACACTCCCGATTCCTCCATTTAGTCAGTCCCTCCGTCTCCTCGTCCCGTTTCTCCCGCTGACTCATTATCAAGCGTCGAGCTCTTATATGAATTTCCCCCACCCCTCTTCGTCCTCTTTATTATTTCCATCACGGAAATCCTCAATCCCTAGCCTCCCTTTTTTCCCGATTCCAAATATCCTCCGAACCCCTTCCCCTGAATACATTCACTGTCAATTTTATAGATGCAGATCCTGATAGCATCCGAAATGGCCAACCACCCGAAGTCCTTATCCCAGTTTACCTTCCTCACTCCCCAATTTAAGTACTAATAGTCATACCTCGCTAATGTACCTAAGATTTAATATTAATAATAAAAGTAGAATATGTTGAACATGACGTTCCTCAATCTACATTTATTCTAGAATTATAAGACCTCGTACTACCTACTCCCACCCCGCGTCAGAAATCGCATATGGTCCGGTCTCGAGTTATAAGGATTAAGTTCCTTGACTCTAAAGTCGGACCGACGTTCGTACTGCTCGTCGGAAACAGGCGTCATATCGTTCCTTCAGGACGTTAACCCATATTTCAGAGCAATAAAAGGTGCGTTCGACTCGCTCCATCCCTTTCCCGCGGATGCATGCGAGACATCGCGTCTGTTCTAACGTCCTTCCATGCTTCTGCCTTCTTATTCTTTTCTTTCTCTAAACCTATTTACCCACATTATCGGAGCTTGGACGTAACAGTGTCAAAGATAAGTTTAAGTGGATAATCATTATTCAGTAAAATGTTTATTGTAAGTGTCAAATTTTTCATGTAGAATTCAGAATCCGACAGTAAAATAGCTCCACCAAACTGATAATTATCTTTTTCTGAGTCGAATGGATGGTTAGAGAAGAAATTAAAAAATCTCCCCGAGAAACTTGGTTTATAATACCAGTCAAAAGTTAAAAGATTATCTTTAATCGTCATTTTAACGTCCAGAAAATTTAGCGAGTTGTCACCAACCTCCAGGGTGAGTTTCAGACGCGGGTGGAACGAATTAAAACATTCCAGAAAGGTGTCAATCTCAGATGATGGAACCGCAGCACATAGATCATCGATATATTGATAAAAAAGAATATAGGGAGAGTGGTGTCGGTTTAAACAGAGGGTCAATTGTAACATTGACCGCAATAGCTGTATCTATTGACGAAAGGCTGAACTGCATGCACGGTTGCATACCGTTAACAGACATAAATCATTGACGAAAAATTGAGTGGCCATTCGCAAGTGCAAACGTAGCAGCACCTATTTTTGTTAAATCAAGGTTAGATTGTAAACTTTGTTACCCGCCATTATTTTAGTGCAACTCGTTCCACAACAATTTGTAATACGACGATACTGTGTGATATGAATATATGAATATCAAGCTTTGCAGTAAGGTATATATCAATTCAATTTATTGTTTACATGTAAGTTTAATGGGTATAAAATCGAAACAAGCGGCGGTGGTTGCAAAAATAACAATCACAGTAGTGTCGATTGTAACATGAGTAATTATTTAGAAGACGTTCCTCATCATCAATTTCAATGAAATTATGCTCACATTCGAAGCGTTTTTGCATGAAACGAAAGAATCTGGCAGTAAAATGTTGTGCTCAGTCCCACGAAGTGAGATATTAATCATTAAAGTTAACTGTTGTTAGGTTATGAAATCTGTCACATCGATGGTATAAAGGGTTACACAAATTTTCTATTTTATAAACATAAATTCATTGCTTTAAAAACAAATTCTCTGCTGTAAAAACAAAAATTATATAGAAAATAATTTGTTTATTAGCATAGTGTTGATTTTTATATGGATATATTCACAATGTTTTTGTGTTACAATCAACACCCTGGGGTGATACAAT
>NW_017300125.1:146119-149740 GCF_001594075.2 Trachymyrmex cornetzi | reverse complement strand
CCGCTCGCATAGATCGAATCGTTGACCTATCGATTTTCTTACAACCAATCAATGAGCGACTAAACGCTAGTATTATCGCGACTCTTAACATCCCGGCTGCCTTGAAATACAATTTTCAAATTAATACGACAAAATAGGAACCTTTTAATGTAACACAAGAAGAGGCTTATTGGATTAATTTCAAACAATAAATTTGCGAATATTATACTAATTATTATTAATACTTATTATTATACTGATACTAAATGAATAACGTAATACTAATGAATAATAGAATGAGACAACAACGAAACTTAGTGTTCATAAGGTAAGGCACAAAGTTTTTTGACACTTCTTCGGTATTGTCCTTGTGCTGTTTTGATGTCTGCAACTCGAACAACGCCGTCTGTGCCCGGATAGACCTTCAGCACTCGACCTAAGGCCCACTGCAGTGGAGGTTGGTTCTCATCCAATAGCAGAACTATCGTGTCGACCTTTAGATTCTCTGGTTCTGAAGTCCATTTAGTCCTGCTCTGAAGATGATGTAGATATTCCTTTTGCCATTTCTGCCAAAAATGTTGCTTTATTTTCTGGATGTGCTGCCATCTAGTCAAACGATTTTCTGGAATCTCGAGATAATTTTGTGAAACAGGTTCTAAAGGTGAAGCCCCAATGAGGAAGTGGGAGGGAGTAAGAACAGAAATTTCGTTAGGGTCCCAGGGTATTGGCATAAGGGGACGAGAATTTAAAACGGACTCTATCTCAACAAGCAGAGTGTTGTATTCTTCGAATGTGTAAGTTAGACCTTTAGTTACTGTATACAAGTGCTTTTTAACAGATCTTATTGCTGCTTCCCATAACCCCCCGAAGTGAGGTGACCTTGGTGGCAAGAATTTCCATTCGATCCTTTATGCTGCTAATGTTGCCTGCAGTTCTGCGTTCTGATTTTTCAGAAATATATAGATATTTTCAAGTTCTTGTGCTGCTCCTGTAAAATTCATAGCATTATCCGAATAAATAATGGAGCAGAGTCCTCTTCGACTTGTGAACCGTCGAAGTGCTGTTAAGAACGTTGCTGTTGTCAGATCTCCAACTAACTCTAGGTGTACTGCTTTTGTTGCAAATCAAGTAAACACGGCAATATAGCCTTTCGATATGTGAATTCGTCCTCTTCTTCGACTTTCTCTAACCTGCAGCGGTCCTGCATAGTCTACCCCTGTGATTTCAAAGGGTTTAGAGAATGCGTTGACTCTTGCCTCTGGCAAGTCTGCCATTAAGTGCTCTTGCGCTTTTGGTTTATATCGGAAACACGGTACGCAACCGCGTGTTACTTTGCGAGTCTCTCGTGCTCCAGATAGGGGCCAGTATCTGGTGCGTATAGAACTTAAAAGTTGGTGTGGATCGCAGTGTAGCAGTCAACGCATTCCTCTCGGAGCAGTATCGTCGTTATATGATGCTTTGCAGGGAGAATGATAGGATGTTTTTGCTCCTCCGAAATCTTTGCGTTTCTCAGTCGCCCTCCTACTCTCAGAAGGCCAACGTCGTCCACAAATGGTTTGAGACTAATCAAAGGACTTCGACTATCGATTATCCTCCCGACCCGCAAACTTGTGATTTCTCTCGGAAATTCTTCTTCCTGGGTCCATTGCAGTATTTTGTTCAGAGCTTTGTCTAGTTCTTTCACTGTTATTGGCCCTGTTTCCCGAGACTCCTTCTTTTATGCAAAACGAAAGCAGTAAGCGACGATTCTTTGTAGTTTCAAAATTGATGAGAATTTTCTTAAAAGGTCCCTTCATGGGAATTTTGAATTTTTGGTTTCAAATTGTTGTTGGAGTGTCGTTCTCACGAATCTTTTGCTCTGGAATTTTTGACGGAACTGATGTGTCTTGATTTGGCCAATCGCCTTGTGAAGCGAGCCATGAAGGTCCGCTCCACCAGAGGTCTTGTGGCAGCAGTTTCTCTGTTGACGTTCCTCTTGACAAAATGTCTGCCGGATTTTCCTTCGAAGGTACGTGTCTCCAACAGGATATATCTGTCAATTCTTGGATCTCAACTACCCTATTAGCTACAAAGCTTTGAAGATTACTTGGTGGTGTCTTGGTCCAGCATAATGTTATTGTTGAGTCACTCCATAGATTAATAGACTCGATCTCCATCTTTAATGCTTTTTTTACGATAGAAATGAGTCTTGATAGCAGCAAAGCTGCGCTGAGTTCTAATCTTGGTAATGTCAATGTTTTAAGAGGTGCTACCCTTGACTTGGAACATAGGAGATTGGATTGGATCTCATGGTTTCTATCTCCGCTGAGTATATAAATGCATGCCCCAAAACCTTTCTCGAAGGCGTCGTAGAAACCATGTAATGATACGTTTTTGAAGGGATTTCCTGGGTTCACGTTTCTTTTTACCACTAGATTCTTCAGTTGATTGAGAGAGTTGTAAAACATTTCCCATGTCGTCTTAAGATTGTTTGGAATTTCTTCATCCCATTGAATGTTGAGCTTCCATAATTGTTGCATGATGAGCTTCGCGTTCATTATTACTGGACCTATCATCCCCAGCGGATCGTAGAGTTGTGCTATTATTGATAGTATTTTTCTTTTTGTAATTTCCGAGAATTTGGGTAAGCTGATCTCATATTGAAAGTGATCTTTTTTACTGTTCCACAGCAGCCCCAAAGTCTTGATTGATTCTTGATTGTCGAGAATTAACAAGTTGTTCTCTCCCCTTGATTCAGCTAAAGATTCCAGTATTGTAGGATCGTTGGTTCTCCACTTTCGCAAGGGGAATTGAGCGCTGCTTAATATGGTGGGCAATTCTTTTTGTAACTCAATTGCTTCTTGTCTGGTTCTAGTTCCAGTTATTAAATCGTCCATGTAAAAGTCATCCCTTAAAATTTCTGCTATCCTTGGACTCGCCGCACTCCATTGGTTCGGTAATTCTTTTAAGCATCTCATAGCCAAGAAAGGAGCACTTGTTGTCCCGTATGTCACGGTATTAAGAGTATAAATTTTAATAGGTTGTTCAGCTTGCGACCGCCACAAAATGAATTGAAATGCTCTGTCTTCCTTGGCTATGTTGATTTGTCGAAACATTTGTACGATATCTGCTGTTAAAACATACTCGTGACATTTGAAACGTAGCAAAATTTCAAAGATGTCATTTTGTAAATTTGGACCCACCAATAATTTGTCGTTCAACGATGCACCGGAGGAAGTCTTAGCCGAGGCATCAAAGACTACCCGCAGCTTTGTGGTTATATTTGTTTCTCGTATTACTGGCTGATGAGGTACATAATATTGTTCCGTGAATTTTTCTTCGCACATGGACATGTGTCCAGATGTTTCGTAATCCTCCATAAAGTTTACGTATTCTTGTTTTAGTTTAGGTTGTCTTTCGAATCGTCTTTCTATGCTGTGAAGTCATTTTAATGCTTGCTCGAATGACTCTCCTAATATCACTTCTTGTTTTTTTGGTAACTCTACTTGGAATCTGCCCTGTTCGTCTCTTCGATGTGTTCTTTGAAAATGCTCTTCACATAATATTCTTGAGGCTTTCACGGGTGTTTCCTATATGACAATCTTGTGTTTCGCGGGTTTTCTCCGTGTTCAAATCCATTCTTGGAATGCCAACGTTTCGTGA
>NW_017300125.1:139787-144771 GCF_001594075.2 Trachymyrmex cornetzi | reverse complement strand
CGTCGGGGAGCGTATGGCGCTTACAATCGGTCTGAAGGGGATGTCCGGTTTGTGTACTTTTGGTAGTCCGTACAGTCTTGGTGGGAGCGGGTTTGTAGGCTCTTCACATACCTCGTCTTCTTCGCTTCTAGTGTTTTTAACTCCTAACTCCTCTGTTTTCCAGAATCTTTCGATTCTGTTATCCAACTCTTGTGTTGTGATTAAGTGACACATTGTAAGCTCTGGTTGATGGTCCCGGACCACTTGTTCTCCTCCTACTATCCATCCTAGACGAGTGTTTTACAAGATTGGTTGATTGCGCCTCACAATAGTTTCTCCTGGTTTTAAAATTTTCCAGAATAATCCTGCCCCAAGGAGGACATCGATTGGCCTCGGTTGGTCGAATTCTTGATCTGCTAAATCGATGTGATTGGGAATTACTAACTTTGTTCTGTCTAGGCGGACTTGTGGAATACACTCTGTGATGGCCGGCAGTACTAAACATTCCAATTCAGCTTTAAAGCTCGACGTGGTTGATGCTAATTTGATTTGTATGGACTTATTGATGGTAAGCCTTGACTTATTGACTCCGCTTATCGGTATTTTGATTTCTTTGCAGGATATTTTCAACTTATCAGCTAGATCCTTTGTTATCATATTTAATTAAGATCCTGGGTCCAATAAGGCCCTGCATTTATGTATGTTTTCGTCAATGTTACTAATATAAACTTGTGCTGTTGAAAGGATTACCCTCGTCATGTGTTTTGGAACACAATGTGTTACTATTTGGCAGTCTTCTTTCGTTTTTTGCTTCTGACTTTCCTGCTCCTGTAAATGAGTTTCTTTCTTCTCACTTACCAGAAACTGACTATGATGTATGGCGGGGACTGCTTCTGCTTCTACTTTGCTTGCCTCTTCAAGTTTTCTTTCCTGTTTCTCTCCGCTCTCGTGTTCTTTGTGCAATAAAGTGTTGTGCTTGAGATTACATTTCTTACATGTAGATGCCCAGCAATTTTTGCTCATGTGTCCCGTTTTAAAGCAATTGGTGCACAGATTCTTTTGTTTTATTTCTACATATCTTTGTTGTGGAGATAATTTCAAGAACTTTTCGCATTTAAAGATTAAATGAGAACCTGTGCAGTGAGGGCATATCCTTGCAGTTGCTGCTAATATTACTTTCTTGTCTGTCTTCTTCACTGATGTCGTTTCCGTTGGTGACTTGCTTTTGTCTGTCATTTCGAGCATTACACAACGTTTTTCCAAGAACGCCATTATCTCTTCCAACGTAGGTAATTGATCGGTTTGCTTCGGACTAATCTCTTTCTCCCATTCCTCTCTCGTTGTGCTATCGAATTTATTCGTGATTAAATATATGACAACAGTGTCCCAATGTTGCACTGGTAATTTTAAAGCTTGAAGCGAACGAAGATGAGACCGGACTTCGTCCACCACATTCCTGAGGTTTGCATGATTCGACTTTGTAACAGGGGGTAGCTCAAATAGTCCCTTTATATGCGTATTGATTATTAATCGCGTGTTTTCGTATCGCTTTTTCAATAAATCCCAAGCGATTTCATAGTTGGCGTCCGAGGCCTCCAACGCTGCGATTACCTTTAGAGCATTATCTCTCAATAAGCCTTGAAGCAACTGAAATTTCTGAATATCAGGAATATTTTTGTTGTGAACTCCTTGTTTGAATGCATTGAATGTGAGCCACTTGCTATATTCTCCATGAAAAGGTTGAATTGTCAATGGTGGGAGTTTCAATTTTACTGTTTCTCCTCCTTGATTACCTGTTGTTCTTTCTAGTGCTTGGAACTGTGCCTGAAGTTGCAATAATTGCTCATTTTGTTGAATTATTGCTCGTAGTTGTCTTTTTGCTGCGGCTAGAGCTTCATAATACACCTGTTCGTATTTCTCTCTATTTTTTGCGTGTTCTTCAATTGCTTGTTCGTCTTTCTGTTCATGCAGAATGTATTCTACTTCCTGATGCACTTCTTCAAATTCTCGCCAAACACCGGATGCTCTTTCGTAACGTTCTTGTAATTATTGAAGATCAATCTGACCTGACTTAGCGTAGTTGAGAAAATTTGTTAATTGTCGCTTTAAATTAGCTCGTTTTATTGCTAGTTTTTTATCCATTTTTATTTATTTCGAAATGGGATAAGGATTGAGGTTATGACTAAGGTTATTACTCTTGTATGAATTAAATTAGGGTGAAGGCATTGGGGCTCACTGACCTGAATCCAGACTTAAATTCTTCGTCCGTTTGACTGCTGTTGCGTCCTCTCAACGAGCCTCTCTTTATCCCTTGCGATTGTTAGCGTGATGTCCTTGGAGAGGTCGGGTGCGAGGGAGCGGTCCGTGCTTTTTTATGTGTACCTTTAGGATGTTCAGATCTCGCGCGGTGCCTTTTCGTGACTTGCCAGAGTCGAGTTCGCCTTCCTAACCTCAACTCGCTTGCCTGTTATACTGCCAGATTAACGTCGGATGTTAGCCTTTTATTTTCAACCCCTCTTTGTTGGCGCTGATTTCTTGCTAATCCGGCTCGAAGAACCATATGTTTGGGATTGAAATTACGCAATTCTTTTTTATTTGCGGTCTTTATTGAGAACGTGAATAATACTGCTTTTCTTGTCTCGTAGTAATAATAATAATAATGACCGAACGTCCGGGCAGTGATGCACATTTGGCTCCCCGGCAACACGAGAATCAGCCCCACCACTCTCGCTGTCTCGCTCGCTCTTGCGCAGCGGCTTCGTGAGAGGGAGCAAGACAGCGAGAGTGGTGGGGCTGATTCTCGTGTTGCCGGGGGACCAAATGTGCATCACTGCGTCCGGGGCGATCCTGCCAACCGCTCGCATAGATCGAATCGTTGACCTATCGATTTTCTTACAACCAATCAATGAGCGACTAAACGCTAGTATTATCGCGACTCTTAACAATTACCAAATCAGCAATAATGGGTGACAAAGGAGAGCCCATGAGCGTGCCAAAATTTTGATTATGAGTAATATTATCAAATCAAAAATAAGTGGAATCTAAAATTAATCGAACTGCAATCAAAAACTTCTTTTTAGGTAATTTACATTTTTTCGAAATAAAATTCCAGTTGTCATTGATACTAAAGCTATGTCCGTCGGTATGTTTGTAAAAAGAGAAACCACATCTAATGAAATTAATTTATAATTGTCGTCTATATGCATTCCTCTGAGCCCATCAACGAGTTGGAAACTGTTTTTTATATAACTTTCCGCTTTTGGAATTGTTTCAAACATTATGTTGTGTAGAAAAGAGCCTAAGGCGTATAACGAGCTACCTGTGAACGACACAATAATTCTAAATTGACAGTTCGGTTTGTGAACTTTTGGCAGTGCATAAGCTCTCGAAAGTGATCTATCACTGCACAATAAACGTCTATATTGGACTCTATTGAAAAAAATCACGTCACAAAATTATGGTACATAATAAAATTATGTAATTAAAACTTACGTAACGGTAAATTACGTAACGGATTGTTCCAAATCAGTATGTGATTTTTTTTAATCACGTAATTTAAAAAGTCACACAATGATATATTTTTTCTTTCTACTCCTATTATTTAATTCTTTAAAATTCGATAACTATGAAATCATATAATAGATGAAATTATTTTTAATATTATATGATTTTTCAAATTACGTGATTTAAAAAAATAAGGTAATGATTTGGAATAATCCTTTATGTAATTTATTTGTTTTAATTACATGATTTCGTTATGTAACTTTGTGATGTGATTTTTTTCAATAGAGGAAAGATTAATATCCCATCATATATCATCGTTTGGCATATAAGTTTGACTCAAAATTTAAAGAGCACAAAATGGACTAAATGCGTTACTCTTTGCATAAAAAGAGAAGGAAAAAGAAAAAAAAAGAAATATAATAAGATATTTTCTTTAATTATTATATCTTTTTAAATTATTGAAATGTTTTGTATATATTGTTACTTAATTATATATAATAAAATAAAAATATATTAGTAAAATGATGCAATATGTTTTTTTTACGCTATACAGCATTTTTAACATTATTTATAGATGCCTCAACAAGTACAGCAAGTGCAAGTGCAGCAACAACAGCAACAACAAATAATACATACGAGTCCACCTAGAGCAGAATTTATAAAATCTGAGGATTTACCGATGAAGTCTGAAACTTTATCTAGTTCTTCGTCGCCAGTAAACCCTTCACAAGTGACTATGACAGGACAAAGACCTTCACCGTGTATACATCAGGGATGCCCTAATCCTGCTATATCTAATAACGAATGGGAAGATGAATACTGCAGCAATGAATGTGTGGTCAGCCATTGCAGGCAAGGATATTATATTCAATTTCTCTGTCTTACAACGGAAATTTCACAACTATTTTCAAAATAACATTTATTTAACGCTTGGAACTATTTGTAATTAATTTTACGTTTAATGATTCATTTCCAAAATAATTTTTTAAACGTTTATTTAACGTTTATTAAATATTAATTTTACACTAATTTTTCGTTTGAAATAATGTTTCAAAAGAACGTTTTTTAAACATTTAATGTTAAATAAATGTTTCTTTTACATTAATTTTCCGTTTGACGTAATGTTTCGAAGGAACATTTATTAAATATTTATTTAACGTTTATTAAATGTTAATTTAATACTAATTTTTTGTTTACAATGATGTTCTGAGGAAACCTTTTTTTAATGTTTATTTAACGACAACTGTCCGGAACCGATTTGATTCTCCATGAAATATGTTGTAAAATATATATACAGGGTGAATGTTAATGCATGTCCCTACCTTTTACCATGGGAAGTGAGTTATCGACCGCAGCTGTGATTATCTAAACGGTGCAATGTGCATAGATGGCTGCCGCTTAGATCGCACATACGTGCTGAAGGCGGTGATGCACATTTGGCTCCCCGGCAACACGGAAAACCGCCCCACCATTTCGCCGCTGCGCGAGAGCGAGCGAGACT
>NW_017300125.1:133755-138906 GCF_001594075.2 Trachymyrmex cornetzi | reverse complement strand
TTGCGCAGCGGCTTCGTGAGAGGGAGCGAGACAGCGAAAGTGGTGGGGCTGATTCTCGTGTTGCCGGGGAGCCAAATGTGCATCACTGATTCACATACCTGGTACATGGATTTAGATTTGACTAAATGAAAATATAATACACTCCGACCCTATAATGAAAAACTTTTGGATAAAAGGTATCCTTCATATCCAAAGGTTTTGTCTGCAAAAATGCGGTGCTATTCTGAAGATATTCATATCACAGATAACGGAGCAAGTGTCGAATTGCAATCATTACTTAACCATACAGTTCACCGAACTGATATCTTCTCTAGCACCAGAAGTTTTAGGTTCACTGCAAGACAAATTATTAATTTTACATAGTAAATGGGGTATGAATGGGGCTTCGAGTCAATAAATTATTCAACAAAACAGAGCCAAAGATACAAATAAAGAGACAACGAGTTTCAATGCGGATAAAAGTGCATCAATGAATAACGAAATTGACGAACATCCACACAGATCTGATGATTCTGTATTCATGATATCGTTTGTCCCTTTGGAACTTAAATTAGATAATGAAATCGTATGGGTAAACGATCGACCATCGTCAACCAGATTTTGTCGCTCAATTCAATTTGAATTTATTGCAGAAAATGCGATCAACACCCTAAACGAGTATAATTATTATACAGAAAAAATACAAAGTCTTCGTCCGACACATGTTGTTACGTCACGCTATTGAGATTTTCTCCGTTTTTTGAGTCAATGCATTTAAGCAATTTACCCGGGGATTGGAGATCAAGTTGTGCGGTTAAGAATGTTCACTGGGAAGTATTGGATAATTATTCGGAAGGGTGATTTTGAATCCGGTGCCAAAAAGATTACGAAGCTTATAGGCGAATCTACGTGGATCGGCTTTTTGAATGTTCTTGTAATTCGGAAACGTAAGATTGATCTTTAATCGCTTGAGAGTATATACGCGTTCGCGGGGTGAGTCTACCGGTTTCTTTTGATCTAATAATTGCGCTAATTTTTGCAAATAGGGGAAAGGATCGTGATTTGAAATAAGAGCTGATTTTATTTGAAATCTTAATCTCTTCTCTCGCTGTCTTCATCCGCCTTTAATAGGCATGGAAGTAATGCAAAAATAATTATCAATGTTCCGAAGAACTGCCGTGAGACGGGGGCCACGCTATTGGGGCAGCGACAGTCGTAACAGTTCTCTGGATGTGAGACAATTATGAATATTCCGAGAAAGTGTTATAAGACGGGGGCCACGCTATTGACAGCGACAGTCGTAACAGCTCTCGGATACTCACATATACTATGTATTTGAATGTAATTGAATGAGATGCAGAGCAGAGACTTAGGCTTCATCCGATTTGATATATTCAATGTTTTCATTTAATAGGAAAAACAGAATAATGAGAAAAGAGAAATATAAGAGTGTATTTCTAATGAAGCGCGAGGATAGTTCTCACCTTGATCTAATTAATTTTCTCTCTATACTGGATAGGTTTCTACTTTTGCTTTATAAATGAATCACTGAATGAATGTATGACTGAACTGAATGTATGACTGAATTGAATAAAAGAATAACTGTCCATGTAACTGACTTGAATAAAAGAATAACTGTCTATCTAACTGAACTAAACTGAATTGAACTGAATATATTATTGACTTGAATAAAAGAATAACTGTGTGACTATGTAACTGACTTGAATAAAAGAATAACTGTCTATGTAACTGAACTAAACTGAATTGAACTGAATGTATTACTGACTTGAATAAAAGAATAACTGTCTCCCGACTGCTTTTGGCAGCTCCTTTTATATTTTGGAAATGAATGTGGGAGTGTCCTTTCTGGACCAATCAATACTCTCTCTCTTCAAAATTTGGTAGAACCTATACTCGCGCTTGTTTCCTTAAGATAAGGCAGTAAGGCTCCGCGTAAGCCCTACTCCCCTCTCTACAGGTTTAATCTTAATAGGTAATAGTTGAGAGTTTTAATAATTTATAATAAAAATTCGGTTTTCCTTAACTAAAATATTCTTATGCGAGGCGAATCTATTACATTCTGAATTATATATCTAAAATTGGTTTAGTTTTATTGGAAAAAAGAAAAAAAGAAGAACAAGGTATTCGTCCTCGTATTCAGAAAGATTTCTATTTTGCTGTTAATTGCTTAATTGCTAAACGCTAATGTACATACATTGTCACTAATATAATGTTAATATACGCTTTTATTTATTATTTTATAGAAAGGCTTCTTTGAAAAAGATCGTTGAATATTCTTAGACATTCTTTAGAGTAGATAATCTGTGTGATGCATAAAGGTACATAACTATCTGTTGGTTTTAATGTTTAAATATAAAGGAACTAAATATACCCCCCTATAAAAGAGAAAAGGAATTTTCGGTTTCGAAATAAAGATAAAATAGGGACGAAATATCAAGACCAAGACGAAATACTAATCTAGAGATAAGATAAAAATAAGGTATAAATCATATATTTATAATAACGAAAGAGAGGATTTTATCGGGATATAACATGTAGCTGTTAATAACATTTCATTTTCTGTAACTCATGATTTACAATGTGCCATGATCGATGGAAAAACGTGCAATATTATAACGAATTAAAAATCGAGCAACCCATGCAATATATGTGGGACTAGACCCACGCAAATGAATAAATTGGACATCGTCAGTACCTTATCACGAAAAATAGAATTTTATAAATTTGGATTGTCAACTCTACATTGCAAAATTCGTTTTATGGAGTGCTTACTCCATATTGCGTATAATATGGATTTTAAAGAAAGCAGTGCCAGAGATGACGAAAATAAATGTGCCAAGCAAAATAGAAAGAAATGTATTTAACGTTCTTTGAAAGAAGCTCTTGGCATCATTGTTGACGTGGTAAAAGGTGCAGGAAATTCTAATTGGGAATACTGCTAGACGTTTCTTCGCTGAACCGCAAATTGTAGCCAAAATTTGCCAACTTGATGAACGTTTAGTGACGCGATTTGCAATCATCTTGAAAGTACTTGCTAGCGGCCATGAAATTGATGCTGCAGAATTTAATCAATACGCTTCGGAAACAGCTCAATTATACGTTGAATTATACAGTTGGTACTTTATGCCACCAACTGTACATAAAGTACTAATACATGGTGCTGACATAATAACATCCTCATATTTATCCATTGGCCGCTATTCATAGGAAGCGCAAGAGGTAAACAATAAAGTATTCCGAGATGCCCGAAGTCACAATAGTAGATGGTCATCTCGACGTAATAATAATGAAGATGTTTTTCATTATCTTTTAATTTCATCTGATCCACGTATCAGCATTTTAAGGCTAAAAAAGGACAAACAAAATAATGACTTATCAGATGATGTTAAAAAATTATTAAAACGTAGTTAAAGGTTTAGTTTCTATGCACGTACAAAGGAAATAATTAAACAAAGAAAATAAAAATTTTAAAAATTAAACAAATTTTTAAATGATACAAAAATAACAAAAAAAGACAAAAATAGAACTATAAGCTCGCTAGGTTCACGTCCTTAGTTCCGGGTAACGCTAAACGCGAGTATGGAAGGTACACTGGTAGAAATGCTTCCTTTACATGTAAATGAAGCTCGTGATTATGAACGAAATTAAAAGTAATGAATGATTTAACTGAAAATTAAGTTACAGTAGTTACTTAAATGTAATGAACGTGTACATTAAATTTCATAGAATTTTATGAAAAGTATATTAAATTTCATAAAATTTCATGATAAATACATCAAATTTTATGTACATGTATGCAAATATGTTTTTCTGTTATAAATACATTAAATTTAATGTAATGTCATCATGAAATTGAATTCAAATTGTGTAACTTAAAAGTATATTAAATTTCATGAAATTGTTAACAGTGTACTCTCATTAAATCTGTGAACTTTTTATTATTTTATTATAATTTTTGACATTAATAATTAACGCCCCTGCGTATCATATTTTACGAAATTTGTCCTTACATTTCTAGTTCACGGTCGCCATATTGGATTCATCATTTTGAATATTGAAATATGAGTGACAGATTCGTAATCAGCAATCCCATATAGCAAATTTTACGAAATTTGTTCTTACATTTCCAGATCGCAGCCACCATATTGGATTCACCATTTTGAATTTCGAAATTTGAGTGATTCATGATCAGCGATCTCCGAAACCTTTGTATATCAAGATCGAAGGAATTATGAACGCATCAAAAAATGTTTGCCAAAAAGTTAATTATGATTATGATTTTTTGTTAATTGACAAATTCCAATCAAAAAACGTGCAATTCTCCGTTATAGTACAGTAAATAATGCGTTAGAAAAAAATCATTGCAATCGGTTGAGAATTCAGCCTTCGAGTGATTTTTTATCGCGAAAAACGACTTTATGCCCACTGTGCGACGGTAACAGCGGCCATCGCTGTCGGCCTCTCTGTCGCCGATATCGCACACTACTTATTCTAAGTCGCCACGGGAGATGTCCTCGGAGAGAGATAGACGTGTGGTACTATGTACACTCAAGAACTTTGATTCTTTCCCTCGGAAATTTTCACAAATTGAGTAATGACCATATTTCTATATTAATGCTCATAGTCCGTGCGCGATTAACGACATGACTAAGAGTGCGTTCGGGGTGCTCACTACCAGCGCTAATGAATAGTTCTGTCTTTGTTTTTCGTCTAATAATCAACAAGGATAGAGTGATGCGGTAGTGCTAGTAGTGAGCTCCCCGAACGCACCCTAAACCTTATATATACGTTCGTTTACAATTAAATTTGACGTAACGAAATAACCTGAATTTTTGGAAGTTTTAAAAAAGTAATCGAGGGAAAGAAATCGAAGTCCTTGGGTGTACAATATATTTACACAGCTGATATATACAGTTTATGTTTGGCCCTGATAAGGGCCGATTTGAGATAATGTGACGGTGGCCCTGAAAAGGGCCGTTTGGTGATGTGCCTACGTTAGGCGTTCGCGGTACGCGAGGGACGGCAGGCTGCGCGTCCACTTAGCAGGTCCCCACTGTAGGTTGTTGTTCGCGTCCTGCTGTCTCCATGCTGGGGCGTCCCTGTCGGTGTGTGAGGCGAGCACGCCCTTATGCCTGTGTCACACTACGGATT
>NW_017300125.1:128887-133433 GCF_001594075.2 Trachymyrmex cornetzi | reverse complement strand
CTTTTAAAACCGTTTTATCGAGAGAGAATGTACACAGCAAACGTCGACGGCACGACATTTGCGATACAGTATATGTTGCAAATTGAATCCGTAGTCCGTACCATGGTCCGTAGTGTGAACGAAGAATCCAAATCCGACGATCCGCAATCCCAATCCGATCCGCGTTTGCAATCCGTAGTGTGACACGGGCATTACGGTAGGTTTCGGAGGCGTCTCTCAGTCCGCGTTGGATGTCTGCGTACCCGTTGTAGCTCGTGGCGGTGTCTCCGGCGACGGCGAGACAGCAGGCGGCGTTCCCGGCAGCGGTGACAAGATGGCCGGAGTCGTGAGGTAGCACGGCGAGGTGAGGCGACGAAAGCGGCTGTCCCAAATACTCATGAGTCTCCTCGGCGGTCGAGTCAGCCGTAAACGCTGCGGAGATACCTCCACGAGTATGAGCCTCCACTGCAGCGGCGACGGTGACCGTAGTGTGGCCGCTGGTGTTGGCTGCGGAGCACTCCGTCCACGCCTCTGGTCGCTGCTCCCCGGCGAGGCTCCGCTGGCGTCCTCAGCGCTGGAACGCTTCGGCTTTAATGCCTGTTGGCACCTTCACTGCACGTGTTGGTACACGTTTCAACTTGGTTAAGGCTGCGTTTCGTTATTCACTGTCAGTACTGGCAGCAATCCACATACCGTTCCAACATATGTCGCAGTACACTTCCAATATACATTTCCATCTATATGACGTCATAAATTTTTGCGTCACTTCCTACTTCTATTACTGCGGCAGGCGAGGTCAGGCAATCGCAGTAAAAAGATGGCGAAATCCAACTAAATGGAAAATCCGGGAAAAAAGTGTTTTTTATATGTCGAAACGAATGAAAGTTATGAAATATTCGTGAATAAAGAAGATGTAGAAAAGGCACGCAAAGGTATATATATAACTAAAATTCCAAATTATATATAGGGGAGAAAGGGGCTGGTTGTCGTACGGGGTTGATTGTCAAAATGCTTATAACTCAAACAAGACACGGCAGAAAAATCTCTTTTTTGACTGTAGATACCCGATATAATATCAATTTGTTGTGTAAAATGGTTTGCACCACAAGCATTGTATACAGAGTGTCTCAAAAAGGTCGGGACACCTAAATATCTCGGGAAATATAAGTTTTGCAGAAAAGTATTTCATACAAAAGTTATATGGTTCAAAAATATCTATTTACTGATCCTATCAGTTTGACCTTGGGTTGCGTAGCCAAGGTCAGATCAAGATTACATTGATTTTCTGAAATAGAACACCCTATTTTTGATTCAAGAATCTAATAGCTGATGTCAAGAGCTTTCCAAAACGCTATTATGAAATATTTTTTTATGAAGTACTTTTCAAGTTATAATGCTTCAAAGTTACAGTATCGCCGGCATTAGCATTACCCAAAATATTTAATTTTGGAGACTGGCCAGTCAAGGCGAGATCGGTCGGTGATCCGTGAATCTTGACCTTCAGTTAACGCACAAACAAAAACATAACGCGTGGTATTACATATCTTGGGTAATGCTAGTGCCGGCGATACTGTAACATTGAAGCATTATAACTTGAAAAGTACTTCATGAAAAAAAAATTCATTATAACGTTTTGGAAAGTTCTCGACATCCGCTATTAGATTCTTGAATCAAAAATAGGGTGTTCCATTTAAGAAAATCAATGTAACCTTGACCTGACCTTGACTACGCAACCCAAGGTCAAACAGATAGGATCAGTAAATAAATATTTTTAAATCATATAACTTTTGTCTGAAACACTTTTCTGTAAAACTTATATTTCCCGAGATATTTAGATGTCCCGCCCTTTTTGGGACACCCTGCATATTATTTATAGCAATTTTTGAGAAAATGAAGTTGGTGAGTAAATTTTTATAATCACCTATTTTGTTGTCTAACAAGTCTTTGGCATTATTAATCGTAATATCCCTGTATTCATGGAAAATGATATATCTTAGAAGATCTTTGGTACAATTAAGTTATCATTATTCTGACTAAGTTTGTGAATACAATCTCTTTTATTAAAAATGGCTATGTGGAGTAGATTGACCAAAATGAGACCAGGTTAGGTGACAATTAATTTTAATATCTTTAGAGGACACATTTTCAGAGACTATACTTACAAATACGAGGGCAGTGATGCACATTAGGCTCCCCGGCAACACGAGAATCAGCCCCACCACTCTCGCTGTCTCGCTCCCTCTCACGAAGCCGCTGCGCAAGAGCGAGCGAGACAGCGAGAATGGTGGGGCTGATTCTCGTGTTGCCGGGGAGCCAAATGTGCATCACTGTACGAGGGTCGTCTGAAAAGTTTTGAGCCTCATCATGAAGATGGCGTTACTCGTCAAAGTTCTGGTATTATAATCGTGATATTTACGAAAGATGTCTGTGACAATTATGGCCACTTTGGACGTTCAGTTCTTATTTGACAATCATTTGTGTCGTCATTTTGTAAAAATGGAAAAAATTGAATATCGTGCTATAATTAAATTCTTGTATTTGAAAGGCAATACGTCTACGCAAATTAAAGCCGAGTTGGACGCTGTTTACGGGGACTCTCCCCATCATTTGCCACTGTGAAAAGATGGGTAGCTGAATTTAAACGTGATCGTACCAGCTTAGCTGATGATGACGTTCGGGACGACCAACAACTGCGACTACGACCGATAACATCGAAGGGCACCCAGTTGGACACGGCGCAATTGGACACGAGCTACTCACAGCGCTTGATACAAAGCTCCTAAGCACCGGTCGCTGTGATTGGTGGTGTCCAATCGAGCCGTGATCACTCGGGATCACCCCACATCGAAGCAATTCATCAAATGATAATGTACAACCGTCGAATTAAGATTAGGGAGATAGCAGAAGCTGTTGGCATATCAAAAGAACGTGTTTGTCATATATTGACTGAAGAATTAGGCATGCGTAAGTTTACCGCGCGTTGGATGCCGCGCTTGCTCACTCTGGATCAAAAACGCATTCGAATGAACATTTCTGAGGCCCAGTTGGAGCGGTTTAAGCGAAACGAGTTGGATTTTTTGCGTCGATTAATAACGGTTGATGAAACTTGGGTCCACCACTTCACTCCTAAAACGAAAGAACAATCAAAATAGTGGATGGCGAAGGATGAACCTGCTCCGAAGAAAGCGAAGACGGTTTTATCGGCAAGGAAGGTGATGGCGACTGTTTTTTGGGACAGTCATGGAATTGTGTTGATCGACTATCTTGAAAAAGGTAAAACAATAACAGGGACGTACTACGCATCATTGCTTGACAAGCTGAAGGCAGAAATTGAGAAAAAACGACCTCATTTGAAAAAGAAGAAAGTGCTGTTCTATCAAAATAACGCACCGTCTCACACTTCGGCGGTCGCTATGGCAAAAATTCACGAATTGCGGTTCGAATTAATTGACCATCCACCGTATTCATCAGAACTGGCCCCCAGCGACTTTTTTCTGTTTCCTAGGCTCAAAGTTTGGCTCGGAGGACAGAAATTTTCATCGAACGAGGAGGTCATCGCATCCGTAGACGTCTATTTTGCAAAGCAAGACGGTCAGTATTATTTGAATGGATTAAAGGGGTGGGAGCATCGCTGGAAAAAAAGTATCGACTTAAAAGGAGACTATGTGGAAAAATAAAATTGAATTCGACCGAAAAATTACTTGTTTCTATGTTAGGCTCAAAACTTTTCAGACGACCCTCGTATATTATATTTCATATAGATATATTTTTTTTCATTTTTCATATAGAAACTATGGTACGAAAACAAATTACGTATTTTATGATTAAAATAACTGTTTTATTTGTATTAGTACTATAATTACTATTATTTCTCAAAATATAGAACTGATATTAAAATAAAAATTGTCTTTTTTATATGTGTTGTCCATAACAAATGTGCTACTGCCAATTCTAGAACGTATGACAATCAATCCAGAACACGGGATTAATTGTCATATTTACGCAGCTTCATTTGAAATTAAATAACTTATTTTTATGATATGATAAATTCACGAGTAATATTTTTTTTAATATCTAAAGGATGTAGGTATATTATAACGTATATAATATTTCGAAATCAGGCATTCAATTTTTTCTAAAAATCAATAATCAAAAACTGTGACAATCGGCCCCAGTCTCCCCTATATTACGGTACTATAAGTACTACTAAATTCGTTTCGTTAATCGTTATGGAACGTTATATAAAAGTACTATTAGTAATTTCAGAACGCTCCTGCAGTACTACTTTATGACGTCATATTGCCAGTACTGACAGTGAATAACGAAACGCAGCTTATACTCAAGAGTGCAAGTGAGCGTGATTGAGGTCGCTCCGGCGTAGAGTCCTATATATAGAGAGAAGCGACATCGAACCCCCACCACCAGATCGGATCCCTATCATCGCTCCCTACGCCGTCATGTTCCGACCGCTAAAGTGTCGTAAACATAAACATACTCCAATTCTGTACTTCGATGTGAATAACAAGGATGTAGCGATGTATATATATATATATATATATATATATAT
>NW_017300125.1:124303-128575 GCF_001594075.2 Trachymyrmex cornetzi | reverse complement strand
GCAGCGGCTTCGTGAGAGGGAGCGAGACAACGAGAGTGGTGGGGCTGATTCTCGTGTTGCCGGGGAGCCAAATGTGCATCACTGCCCCCAGAACAAAACATCGTATCTAAAACAAGCAAAATCGGGTAATTAACGACCTTAATTTCAAATCATAAAAATTAGAACGTTCTAGAACATTTCGCGACTGAACAAAGGAATAAACACCTCCTTACCGCGAGGGGTCACAAAGAGAAAAGTATATAAGCAAAGCGTTCGCGGACTTGAACCCCTAATTTTTCCTTCCTAAAAGCTAACGGTAAGAATACCGAGCGCTTATGTTGAGCGCTAAGCAAACTCCATCTTTAAAAAAAAACCGATCTCCGACTTGGACGTGCGCCTTCCCAGGCATCGAAAAACTATTCCTTTTCTCTAGCCTTGACGTGCGCTTTTCTCAGAGCGTCGATAGACTAGAAGCATCCTGTGGAACTCATACGAGCGCCTTTTAACGGCGTCGAGGCTTCCACACTCCCATCATTATTAAAATACGTTAATTTCGGTAGATGCCAAAAGCGAAGCGACCTAGGGGGAAGCGGAGGGGGCTGGCGCGTCCACCTGAAGGCATTGAAACGGGCCTGCAGACCAGTGGGAACTTCGACCCCGCAGATTATTGGGGCGAGAACATTACCACCACAGAACCTGCAATTCCGAAAGACGAGGCGCGAAAAGCCACCACGGTCGTTACCTCCACCATTCTACCAGAGTCCTCCGAAGGCTCTTCGGGAACCACTCAGGGAACACCGGGCCCCGTTGCGCAGCCCGTATCTTCGCGGTCACCCTCCTATGTAGCCCCCGTGCGGAAGCCCACGAGGCCACAAGTAATTACTAGCAAACCAAAAATAATAGCCAACAAAACCTGTAAGATAAATATAAAAATTCTAAAATCGTATAACCTGACGATAACATCATTAAACCTTCTTGTATCCTCCTACAGAGAAACTAGAGAGCGTAGATAGAGCGAATTTTGTGATGACAATATCACAGCTGCCTAAAAGGAGATAATATTATCTCCATGAAATCAAATGCATTTATATGCATACCGGGCGCTTAACAATCTAAAGATTCCTCTAAACTCTCTATAATTTTTCTCTACAAAGTACACGAGGGCCTCAATAATATTAAATCAACAAATGTCTAAAAAAAGGCTTGAAAGAAACTATCATAATAAAAATAAGCAAGCCCATCAAAGCCAACATCAGTTATTCGGATGTACAATTTATTTTCGTGTAATTAAACAAATCATATCAAAAATTAATTAATATACGTTTCGACTCCTATTTTTGGGTCCTTATCAATATAATATAACCTAAATCCGCTTACATATTATACGCAAATTCCAATAACCGATACAGCTCATTCTTCTTTATCCAATTTCCAAGTTAGCTGTGTACGAAATAATCACATCAATATAGCAACGCACACCGGTATTGTAATTAATATAAATCCAAAATTACATATACTAAACATACAATCAAACCGGTACACTAATACTAAAAAATTGAAGTTATAAAAATTAAAAATTACGTATACAGTCATATTCGTTACATCGAATTGGAAAAAAAACTTATACAAATATATGAATTGTGATTCAAGTCATAAACAATGCGTTAATAATTGAAATACTGAAAGTTAATACAATTTAAGGTTACCTGAATTAAGTCAAACGCACTGTAACTATATAAAAATCTTAATTTGTAAAATAATATGAATTTAAATAAATAACATAATTTTAAATAAATAACATTACATCAATTTAGAATAAATACAATGATATAAACTTACATAAAAAGAGAACGGAATCCCATACATTATGTCAAAAGGGTAGAACACATTGCTCATCGAAATGTCAAATATCCTGTGTAATCATTCACGCAAAAGACAAAAACCAATTAGAAAAATACTGCAAACTTGCACCAGGATTTAATTTTGTTAACTTACATAAAGCCTTATATTCAAAACCAACATCGAGATCTTGTGGTGTCGACAGTCAGAGACGAAATGAGAGTCAAATAATAAGTCACGTAGTCTTTAAACAACAACAAAAATATAAAGATATAAATATTGTCTATTAAGAATTCTAAAGAACCATTCAAGTCTCTGCTTTCTAATCTGACTGCTGGTACTTCTTCCGTGCGCGTTAAATTTATTGCTCGATATCCGTATCGAATGCTGTCGTTATCACTCGAGTGGGACGTATGTTTGTATTTCCCGGAATCGCCCCTGTTTTCGCGGGAATTTCCTCGTTTCCCTGCACTTGGCTATTACGAACCTGATTATTGAATGCTCGCTTGCGGCAATTTTCAATTGCATGACCCATCTTTTTGCAATATCTACATATAATTTGAGACGTATTGCCAGGATTTTGTGATCCTCCTGGGGATGGTGGTGTTCGCGTATCATTGTAATTTCGACTATTCGACGCGAAGTTCGTTTGATCTGAATTTGTGTTAGATGAAAAATTTCGTCTAGGTTGATTATTGTTGATGAGTCTACAACGGTCGGCGGTATGCCCGATTTTATGGCAGTATTGGCACGTTATCGTCTCGGCACCTACCCGACGCACAGGCGCGCTATTTGCGTGTTTATTATCGCTAGACGTTTTTTCTCCAAGTACTATTTGTCTTATCGCTTTCACGGTTTCGAGTTCTCTTTCGTCATCTATAACTCTCTAATTCCTCGAATGTTCCTTCTTTTGATATTAATATTTATAGATTCAAACCGCGTAGAAAACACACCTTTAAATGCTCTTCCACAGATTTCTTGAAATCTTGACTAATTTCGTTCGATTGCCGTTTTTGGGTGTCTGTTATACGCTTTCCTATTTCGCGGACACGATTCGCATAACTTGATACTTTTTCGTCTCTCTTTTGACATATGTAAGCGAGTCGAGCTTGCGCTTCGTAAACTGTTTCTCTAGGGCCGTATTTGCTACATAAAAATTCGACTAAGCCCTGTAAAGAGTTAAATACTCTCCCGAGTATGGATCTATAAGCATCGCCCTTTAATTTGTTACGTATCGCGCGTACTAAAATAATTTCTTGTGAAGGCGCAATCATGCTGAGCGCTTCTTCACATCCTTCCACGAAATGAGTAAACGCGATATTATCTCCGTCAAAACTAGGTACAGCTTCTAACGCGTCTCTGATTGAAAAATAGACAAAATTTCCGAAATTAAAATCGTTAGATCCTGTTGTAATTGGAGTACCTTGTGATTGTTCTAGATTTTGCTGCTGCTCTTGTAGTTGACGAATAACACGTTCTTGTTGTTGTAGTCTTCGTTGTAATTTGGCGATATCGAGTTCAGTTGCCATGGTGGTATTGTCCGTATCGAGATTTTTTCCTGGCGGAGGAGTATGTGTTACCTTGCTCATAGGTAAAACTTTTACACACCTTTATCACTTGCGATTTATTTTCCGCACAGCCTAACAGAACTATCCCACCGCTGTCACCAAATTTGTTACGTAATTTTATTGAGATTTTCTCCGTATTTTGAGTCAATGCATTAAAGCAATTTTCTCGGGGATCGGAGATTAGGTCATGCGATTCACTGGAAAGTATTGGATAGTTTTTTGGAATACGGGAAAGGATCGTGATTTGAAATGAGAGCTGATTTTATTTGAAACCTTAATCTCTTCTCTGGCTGTCTTCGTCCGCCTTTAGTAGGCATGGAAATAATGCAAAAATTATTAATATCCAGAAGAACTGCTGTAAGACGGGGGCCACGCTATTGTCAACGACAGTCACAACAATCCCTCGAATACTCATATATATGTACTTGAATATATGTAATTGAGTGAGATGCAGAGCAGAGATTTAGGTTTCAGCGATTTGATGTATTCAATATTTACGTTTAATAATAAAAAGAAAAATATAAGAGTGAAACAGAACAATAAAAAAAGGAAAATATGGAGTGTATTTCTGAGGAAGCGCGAGGATAGTTCTCACCTTGATCAAGTTGATTTCTGACCAAAACTGTATGTAAGAATGAATGAAATACTAAACTGAATAAAAGAATTAACTGTATTGGACTGAATTGAATTGAAGAATAGAATTAACTGAACTGTACTGAACTGAATTGAACTGAATGTATTACTGACTTGAATAAAAGAATAACTGTCTCTCGACTGCTTTTGACAGTTCCTTTTATATTTTGGAAATGAATGTGGGAGTGTCCTTTCAGGACCAATCAATACTCTTCAAAAATTGGTAGAACCTATACTCGCGCTTGTTTCCTTA
>NW_017300125.1:123189-123640 GCF_001594075.2 Trachymyrmex cornetzi | reverse complement strand
GAAATATCAAGACTATGATGAAATATTAACCTAGAGATAAAATAAAATTAAGGTATGAATCATATATTTATAATAACGAAAGAGAGAATTTTCTCGGGATGTAACAATATAAAATAAGACAAAGGAGAGAATCTTCGTCATGATTCCGCGAACAATTCTAAATAAAGTGGATCTAACGTATACGTATCATTTTGCAAATTTAAACTCTGTTTCTGTTGTTTTATATGGATCATTTCCGAAATCAGTCTTTTATTGAGTGTCCTTTCATTATCTAATATTTTAATATTTTCCCAATCAAATTCATGATGATGACTAATTCTATGTTCAGTTATAACGGAATGTTGCGTGGTGTTCCAATTAATGTGATTTCTATGTTCATTAATTCGTGTCTTTAAACATCTACTGGTCTGCCCCACATATGATGCTTCACAATCTCGACAATTAATTTTGT
>NW_017300125.1:117742-122740 GCF_001594075.2 Trachymyrmex cornetzi | reverse complement strand
CTGTCTCGCTCGCTCTTGCGCAGCGGCGAAATGGTGGGGCGGTTTTCCGTGTTGCCGGGGAGCCAAATGTGCATCACATCCCCCTATATGCCATTCGCACTACGGATCCTTTCTTAAAAAATTTTTTAATCTTTTCAGATAAAAAAGGTATAAACGGAATAGTAAAGAATCTGTTATTGATTTTATCAACATTGTTTACCGTCGAGTCATCTTTAATTGTGTTATTCTGATCGTTCCATCGTTTGAATTTTCTTGACAGCCTATTTTTTATTTCCGAGAAGATGAGTTTCAATGGATATCCATTGTTTATAAGAATTTTAATAATTAACTCAAAATTAGCTTCATGATATATAGGGTGGGACAAAGACAAAACTCTATCAATTAAGCCAACAATTGTGCCCATCTTCTGGCATAAAGGATGTCTAGAAAAAAAGTTTAAATAACGACCCGAAAAAGTTGGTTTATGGTACCAATTGTGAATAAGAGAGTTACCCTTTTTAATTTAACAGACATCAAGAAAATTCAACCTGTCTCCCCCTATTTCTGTTGTAAATTTCAACCTAGAATGAAACGAATTAAAACTATTAACCAACATATCAATCTGCGACTCATCATATGATAACGCTATATCATCCACGTATCGAACATAGAAAGACGGCGAGACTAACAGGCCCTGTAAGGCTCTCGTCTCGAGATCCTGCATAACTATATCCGACACTATGGGTGACAATGGTGACCCCATTGTAACACCAAACGTCTGTTTGTAAAATTTGTCGTTAAACTTAAAAAACGTAGAATTGAGTACTAATTCTAATGCTTTAAAAAATTCACTCTTGGGAATGCTCGTGTTCCTTTCAATGAAGTGCCATCTCCTCTCTATGCCTTCAAAAACCCGGTCAATAGGTACATTCGTAAATAATGAAACCACGTCAAGAGATAAAAGAATTTCATTGTTGTTAATCGTCAAATTCGAAATATGTTTGGTCAATTGAAAACTATTCTTAATAAAACTATTGGCTGTTGGTATGCTTTTATGTAAAATGTCATTCAAATAAGAGGCTAAATTATGGAGAGGACTCCCTACCGATGAAACAATAATACGTAGTGGATATCCTACTTTATGTATTTTCGGAAGACCATAAGCAAGAGGCACAACCGGATTAGAAGAGTTTAAATTGTTATAAACTGAATTTTCCACAAAACCGCGTCGTTTCCAATCCTTTAGTAATGTCTTGAGTTGTGTTAACAATCTGTTAACCGGGTTGTGTGTCAAAGTCATGTACGTCTCACTATCAGAAAGTGACTGAAATTGGATAAAGAAGAATGAGCTGTATCGCTTATTGGAATTTGCGTATAGTATGTAAGCGTATTTAGGTTATATTATATTGATAAGGACCCAAAAATAGGGATCGAACCGTATATTAATTAATTTTTGATATGATTTGTTTAATTACACGAAAATAAATTGTACATCCGAATAACTGATGTTGGCTTTGATGGGCTTGCTTATTTTTATTAATATTAAATCATAATGATTTTAAAATAAAATTAATTCTTTATAATGTTTTGTGCCTAGCATGAAGGCACTGGTGACAGCAGCCTGCCTTATAGATAAAAACACGTCAAAACAAATCCTCCGAAGTCAAGGCTTCGCCCCGCGCGTCCCGCTCCGCGCTCGCGCTCCCACATATTTATACCGCGTCTCGAGATCGTTAAGAAACGTGAGCTAGGACGTGACATTATTAACGTTTATTAAATGTAAATTTTACACTAATTTTTTTGTTTGAAATAATGTTTAGAAATAATATTTTTTAAACATTTATTTAATGTTAAATATTTGTTTTACATTAATTACTCATTTGAAACAATATTTTAAAGAAATATTTTTTAATGCTTATTTTACGTTTATTAAATGTGTTTTTTTACATCTATTGTTCATTTAAGATAATGGCTTAAAGAAACATTTTCTAAATATGTATTTCATGTTGGACCATCATGCCCCAATGGAGAGGAAATGTTTTTTAAACATTTATTTTTCATTAATTTTACATTTCACGATTCGTTTTCAGGATAACATTTATTTAATGTTTATTAAATGTTTTTTAAACGTTTATTCGTAATGAATTTTACATTTTATTATTCGATTTCAAAATAAAATTTTTTTAACGTTTATTTAACGTTTATTAAATTCCATTTTACATTAAGTTTTCGTTTAAAATAATGTTTCTAAGGAACATTTTTTTTAACGTTTGTTTGATGTTTACTAAATGTTTGTTTTACTTTATTTATTTATTTAAAATATGATTAAAAAAACATTTATTTAACGGTTATCTGACGTTTAATATAAATGTTAAAAAATTATTATTACTTTCTAAAATTCAAATTAATAAAAAACAGGTTGGAATAAAATAATAATCACGGAAGAGAAGTTAGTCCAATATAATTGCGTTAAGTGTTTTTATGGACAATAAGAACTGTGTTTATCGACAATTATAAATGGCGTAACAGATAAGGTATGAAACTCATACCTCTGAGGTCTCAAGTTCAAAATTCGGTAAGTAAAAAAGATAAAAATATAATTTAAAAATTACGATAAGAGCAGGGGGAAGATAGTGGCGTTCTTTGTGGACCTGAAGGCGGCCTTTGACAGCGTGGAGAGACGAGAGGTTTGGAGAGCGATAGAGAGGAGGGGAGTGAGTGAGAAATTAAGGAGGATAGAAGGGCTATATGAGGACACGAGATGTAGTGTGAGGATGGGGAAAAGGAAGAGCAGGAGTTTCGTCACGTAGAAGGAAGTGAGACAAGGGTACCCGCTGAGTCCGCTTCTCTTCAACTTGGTGATAGCAGACAGACATGGAGGAGGTAATGGAGAGAGGGCAGGATGGGGAGGGGGTGATGATAGGAGGAAGGAAGACGTGGACACTGGATTACGCAGATGAAGTGGTGGCTAAGGGGGAGAAGGAAATGGAACAGATGATGAGGAGACTGGAGAGATATCTAGATGGAAAAAGGTTAAAGGTGAATGTGAAGAAGAGCAAGATAATGAGATTCAGGAGAGGAGGAGGGAAGGCAGAATGGAAGTGGAAGGGAGAAAGAATAGAAGAGGTGAGGAGTTTTAAATATCTGGGATACACACTTCAAAGGAATGGACAACAGGAGAAACATGTCAAGGCAATTGTGTCAAGGAAGATTTGGAGGAAATTGGAAAAGAAGAAAGAGAATGTTTGAAACATTGATCGCGGGCATAATGTTATACGGTGCAGAGATTTGGGGTTGGAGGGAGAGAGAGAGAGGGTGGAGAAGTTGCAGGAGAAACACATAAGATGGACGCTAGGCCTGGATTGGAGAACACCAGCGTACATGGTTAGGGAGGAGGTCAAGTTTGAGAAGATGAGAGTGGTGGTGGGCAGAAGGGCGATGAGGTATGAGGAGAAGTTGAGAAGAGGGGAGGGTGGGAAGCTAGCGAGGAGATGCTGAGAAGAGATAAGAAGGAGAAAAAAGGAGGGTGCATCGAGCCGGGAAGAGGAGAATAGGAGGTTCTATGAGGAGAGAGGGAATGCGGTAGAAGCGGTAGAGGAGAGGAGAGGAGAGGAATGGGTCTGGACACTGTAGAGGAGATGGGAAGAAGAGACAAAGACATACAGAGACAAGAGAGAGAAGCAAATGTGAGGGAATCGAGGTACAATGGAGGATATGGACGGATAAAGGTGGAAGGTCTGTTACAATATCTGAGAGAGGGGGGAAAGGAGAAGAGAGTTATAAGGATAGCAAGGTTCAGTTTGGGAAAC
This sequence comes from Trachymyrmex cornetzi, assembly GCF_001594075.2. Taxonomy (NCBI): domain Eukaryota; kingdom Metazoa; phylum Arthropoda; class Insecta; order Hymenoptera; family Formicidae; genus Trachymyrmex; species Trachymyrmex cornetzi. Next base: position 118,952 of record NW_017300125.1, on the reverse strand, counting down.
GAGATGAGAGGAGGGAGACACTGGGAATAAGAAGAAAGGAGGAAATGCAGGGTGTGCGGAGCAGAGGAAGAGACATGGCAACATGTGCTGGAGAGATGTGCTAAATGTGAGATGTAGAGGATATAAGCATGGAGGACATACTGGACGAGAAAGGGGGAGGAGATGATTGGATGAGATGGCTGCTGAGGATAAGAGGCGAGACATTGGAAGGACGAGGAGAGGGGGCGGAGATACGGCAAGCATGAGGAGGGGGAAATAAGTGTGTTGTAAATAAGTGTGCAATTTAGAGAATTAAGTAAGGAAGTCTTGTAATCTTGAAAGCGGAACAATAAAGAATATCTATCTAATTAAAAAATAACAATTAATTAATAAAATTAGTTGTCTAAGGTTAAAAGTACTGTCGATAGAAAATAATAAATTGAAAAAAAGATTTCTGCATTGTACAATATTTTTTCTAATTTTGTTCATATAATTTTAACATTAAAAAAATGTTTTTGTAACATTAAAAAATGTTTCTTTAAACGTTTGAATAAACGTTTTTTTTTATTGAAAAAAAGGGACTTTTCTTGTTATTTTAAACGTTATTTTTATTATTAAAAAACATTTTCATCAAATCTTAAAAAAGCGTTTTTTTAACATTAAAAAAATATTTCCTTGAAATATTAAAAAAACATTTTTTTAGTATTAAACAAATGTTTTTTTAAATGTTTAAATTAACGTTTTTTAATGAAAAAAGGGAGACTTTTTTTGTTATTTTAAACGTTTTTGAAAACGTTTTTTTAACGTTTTCAAAAATGTTCAAAAAAATGTTTTTTCAAACATTTTTTCCCCATTGGGCCTTATAATTAAAAGTACAGCCATTGACAAAATTATTAGGCACTTTATTTGACAATTTCTTCAATTTATAAGGAAATAAATAACACTATCTTTTAGAGCATTTTGCTTTAAATATCGATCTTCTCTGGCAGTAGTCTTTCGTTTTCTTCCTCTTCCAGATCTGGATTTAAACTGTTTAGTATCATTATATCTTTTTATTGTAGTTTGAACTGCGCAACGGGAGCATTTTATTTTTTTTGCTATTTGCACTTGAGATAATCCTACGGAATGCAACACAATAATCTGAGCCCGTTTTCCTTCACTCAACTCGCGTGTTTTAGGCATATTTTGAAATCTCGGATAATATGTTAACAATAATAAGATAAAGAATTGC
>NW_017300125.1:116091-117630 GCF_001594075.2 Trachymyrmex cornetzi | reverse complement strand
AGTCAGTAGCATGAAAACAACACGCAAATAGAGAGCTTATGCACATTCAGTTGTGAAAAATTTAGAAAAAGCAAGGGTGCCTAATAATTTTGTCAATGGCTGTATATTGAATTGTTGGAAAATGTGTTCTGAAAACAATAAAACCACTTATCGAATAGTTCGAATCTGAAAATATTTTTAATTCTAATCAAAGTGGTTTCCAATTGGAAATTCATTCTGGAAGGTCATTGTCTAATCAAGGAGAAAGTAGAGTGTGTTGTGCAATCTATATCATCAACAACACACTCATACACGTATATAATACCGTATAATGGAAATTTGTTGTCACCTTTATTTATTGTATTAAAAGAAATTGATGGTATATTTGGTCCAAGAGTACAAGAAATTTGGAGACTGGTAGTGTCTCGGCGCTAAGCCAAAGCGCAGCGACACTGCCGTGGCTACTTTACGGAGAGATGCGTCAGATTGAGATTATCGGATCTCAATAACGGCTGTCTCGATTGATTTAATATATACCTTACTCGATAGCTTACACTCCGATTGTATTATACGTGTTTTTATTTTTTCTCTACGTATTCTACAAGCGGAGATATTGTCACGCAAATTTCCGAACTGTCACTTTTCATTGAAATTCAATATGGGATACGTCGTCATCAACCGAAAAAATGTACGACTGCACCGTCTGGCACTAGATGGCTGTAGAGGCATTTAGATAGATTAGATGCCTGCACATTCCAGTTGACGTTTGGTTTAGATGGATGGTTTGAATACAGTCCTAGAAATCAGAGATGCGACATTGAAGAATATGGTTTGATTGGCTGTCTAAATCTCACGTGACCGCCATTTTAATTCATTACTGCTATAATTAGAGTTCTAGGACTCTACGTATAGAGTCTAATAATGTACGTATAATGTATGTACTATTAAGTACATGCTATAATAAGTACGTATTAACTTTCTTTATTTTCTAACAATTTAACTTTCCTCAAGTAATGCATTATTCTTGTTATTTATACAAGCTTACCTTTTTAAAAAAAGGTAAAAAAAGCGCTAAGCGCGCGTGCTTTTCGTAAAAATTATTTGGGCCGGTTTCATCAACGCCAATTATCTAATTCGCCATGGAACTGACTAATCGCGTTTGCTGTTTAGTGGAATTGACCACTTATGGTTGACACTTATGGTTGATTCGGCTTAATCGGGTTGGTGAAACCGGTCCTTTGTATATAATATTACTTAACTTTAATGATATATATCATTCATATAAAAGATTTGATATCAACAAAATTGGCGCCAAGTTAAATTCTTCAAAATTTTATGTATCGATCGTAAAAAAGATTTGACATCAACAATTGGCGCTAAGTTAAATTCCATATAATTCGGATACAAAATTAAATAAATAATATTGACTTTAATGTTATGTATATTCCTATAAAGGGTTTGATTTATCAAGAACTGGCGCCAAATCCTATTTCTTTATTTACTTAATCCAAATAATACTATCTTTAATTTTTATACAATGAAACCTAAGTGTACGTATAT
>NW_017300125.1:115055-115840 GCF_001594075.2 Trachymyrmex cornetzi | reverse complement strand
GATCTCGATATAATAACATAGTACTAAGATATGAATGTAATATTTAGAAAAATAAGAAAAATAAGAAGCATTCCCAATGAGAGTTAAAGTATCTAGTGTGTATATATGCGACTGAGTTATAAAGTCGTGTAAATTATGAACGTTGTGAATACTATTAAGTTTAAGTCTGAGAAAAATAAATTTAGATTTGTAAACATGCGTTATGAAAGAGAAATAAATAGTAAAATTTATTCTTATTTAGTGCAAATTTAAGATTAAATTTATTATTACTTTTATTATTTTATTAAAATTATAATTACATTTATTATTTATATTTATTAATTACTATTCTAATTTTAAATTTTTTTTATAATTTTTCTTACTTAATCTAGCAGCATCAAGTGTTTTTACATGAAAAATTTTTCTATTTTTAAATTAAATTTTTTTATTTTATACGGTTAACTCTTTAATTTTTGTGGTAACACTTAAATTGAGCAAGGTAACGCAACTTTGTGATAACGTTTTGTATATTATTTTGAAAGAGAATTAAATACCCACTACTTTAAGTAGAAAAAAAAATGTCTTTGTGTGTGAATGTATTGTGAAATAATAATTTCATTAAGAGGAATTTAAACCATTTGGATTGGAATAGATCCTTCAATGAGATATACGTACACTTAGGTTTCATTGTATAAAATTAAAGATAGTGTTATTTGGATTAAGTAAATAAAGAAATAGGATTTGGCGCCAGTTCTTGATATATCAAACCCTTTATAGGAATGATACATATCATTAAAGTCAATATT
>NW_017300125.1:110081-114763 GCF_001594075.2 Trachymyrmex cornetzi | reverse complement strand
GCGTTGGTGAAACCGGCCCAAATAATTTTTATGAAAAGCACGCACGCTTAGCGCTTTTTTTACCTTTTTTTAAAAAGGTAAGCTTGTATAAATAACAAGAATAATGCATTACATGAGGAAAGTTAAATTGTTAGAAAATAAAGAAAGTTAGTACGTACTTATTATAGCATGTACTTAATAGCACATATATTATACGTACATTATTGGACTCTATACGTAGAGTCCTAGGACTCTAATTATAGCAGTAATGAATTAAAATGGCGATCACGTGAGATTTAGGCAGCCAATCATCTTATTTACACCAATAAATGTTATTTTAAAAGCATCGAAATCTGGTAAAATGACCTTAGGTTATTAAATAAACTTCCTTTTACAATACATTTTCAGATACTGTTTTACTATTAAAAGGTAAATATAAATTTGCATAAACGAAATAATATAATGACATTATAGGTCTCATTTCTATGATATATTTTATATTTTATTTAAGAATCAATATAATATATTATAGGACCGTACATGTGATAACACAAACTATAGAAATCAATGTCTTAAACGTCTAGCTGGATCTTAAATGCTTATATGATTCTTGTGTGAATTTATATACTACGTATGTAGTCTCTAGAAACGCGCACCGAAATGATTTTTCGGTCTTAATATGAAGGAACATCGTCTCTTTAAGCGACGTAAATAAATATTTGCAAAACCGAAAAATTATTTTGGCACGCGTTTCTAAAGACTATATACGTAATATATAAATTCGAGTGAGGCCCAATTGCGCACAATCGGGCACGACAGGATTTCCCGATCGAACACGAACAGGCTTGGATTAAAAAGTTAAGGGGCCCGGGGCTATTTAACTTTAGGTGGCCCTTCTTTTCAATCTTTTAATAAAAGGTGATCATGTCTATACGTAAAGCAGTATAATTAGGTTATTTAATCCAAAACAATAAACATTAAAATTGAATTATATAAAGATTAGGGACGAATAAATAAATAATTACATTCTTTAGTTTTTTTAAAATTAAAATTTTTTTTTGTCAATTTTAATCTTAAAAAATCTTGTACTAAATTATTAAAATCAATCGATCTTAGAATTAGGATTCGATTGCTAAGCGAGTTAAAGATAAGTTTAATCGTTCGTCCAACATCACTGCTCTGTACACGTTTTTTATTCTTTTAAGAACAGAGAAAGATCTTTCTGCTTCACAATTTGCTATTGGTATAGTTACGTCATCACCATCACAAGTAACTTTTTTCGGTAACGAATAGGTATATAACGACGCTACATTTTCTTCAGAGTAACGTTAATGGTAACGCAGTTACATTGTTTGAGTAACGATAACGATTTGACTAGTTACTTTTATCGTTGCTTTATTTCTATAAGTTGTTCAAGGGAAAAAAGAAGTTTGCTGAAAATTGTTTAGAAGATTTATTAGAAATCCAATCAAAAAACAATTTTCCAAGTAGTAACACAGACATTGAGGATGATTTTATCGAATTTAGCTGGCAAGACATGAATGATTCCAATCAAGAAGAATCACGACAATTTTTAAAATCAAAAAATTTGAATATCGAGATGTTACATGTGATTATCCAAAAATTAAAAACTTTTCATAAAGTACAACACCGCACTTACTAGTAGTACGTCGGTAGAGAAACTATTCAACGCGGGAGATACAGATACCGTGTTAACGCCATTAAGAGGTCATTTCAATGATGATTCTATAGAGCACCAACTTCTTTTAAAAATTAATCAATCATTTTGGTAAAATTTGATAAATAAATATTTTCTTAAATTACAGTGTAAAAAATATTGTATTAACTATTAATATATTTAACTATTATTGTTATATAATATAATTGATTTTTTACAGATTTGATTGGTAATATTATAGCTTTATAGCGGAAGATGTTCAACTTAATATGTGCTGATTCGTTAGTCCTTTAAAGAGATGACATTCTGTTCGTGAAATATCTTAAAATATCAGCTAGAGAAGCAAAAGTTATGATTTTAGCTGCACACATTAAAACAAAAAAACTATTATATTTATTAGTTTTTGAGCTTTATTCCTCTACTAGAAGATAGAATTCTGATATCTTTATTTATATTTACCGCAAAAATCTGCACATAATATTCTATTAGTGTCAAGAAAAAAGTAACGAAAAAAGTAACGAAAAAAGTAACGACTGTTACTCTTTTATGTAATGATAACGATAACGAGTTACTTTTGCAAATCAATAACGAGTAACGGTAACGAGTTACTTTTTAGAAAAAAGAACGGTAACGGTAACGAGTTATTTTTATAAGGTAACGTTGCCAACCCTGATATTAATTTAAATCTTTATTTAACACACAATCCTCTTATCTCTCACAATCGATAATACACGAGATACTCGAGCAGTCGGTTAAGTGTTTTTTCATACTTTGTAAAGTGAGTATGGGAGGTGTGGAATCTTATAGTTCCGGTATTCAAGTCAAGGCAGTGTGGCGTGAACGCTGCATTCAATAATTCCAATACACCAGCTATTCTGTGACCAGAGTTAGGATTTTCACTGAGCAAATGCGGAATTTTTCAATTTCCTTTCTTAATTTCAATTTATTTCCAGAAAAATTATACATTACAAATACATGTCCCATTGTCCCACAAGGAGAAAGTCAACGCTTGAATTGTGTGGATTATTTGGGAAAGACTGTTAGTTACGGAAAAAAATAAATAAAATAAATAAATATATAGAAGATACTCTAAAAACTTTCTATAGAATATGGGATGGCATCTACTATTACTATATATTAAAGGAATAAAAACTAATCTTTTTTTAAGATTAAAAATAATTTCGAATGATTTTGATTTTAATTTTAATCAAATAATTAAAATTTTTTCCTTAATGTAATGGGGGGGCCCCCTATTTCCGTGGGGGCCAGGGCTATAGTCCCCTCCCCCTTAATCCAGGTCTGGACACGGATCCGATCGGACACATTAGTGATCGGACACATGGTGTTGCAATCGGACACCAACCCGTTTGCACACGGACCAGATTGCGCACCGACTCGATTGCGCACCGACCCGATTGCGCACCGACCCAATTGCGCACCGACCCGATTGCGCACGGACTCGTTTGCACACAGACCCGATTGTACACGGACCCGTTTGCACACCGATCCGATTACGCACATCTGATTGCGCACCGATCTGATTGCGCACGGACCCGATTGCGCACGGATCCGATTGCGCACGGATTCGATCGCGCACCGACCCGATTGCGCACAGACCCGTTTGTACACGAACAGTGGGGTGTTAGCGTAGACAGTGTTCGCTTGGAATATTTTTCCAAAAAATCTAACCCTAACCAAATTGTTGGTGTGAGGTAGCCCTCATTTCGCGTGGAAGGTTGTGAGGCTGCAGGCAATAATGTATGTAGGCAATCGAGCTGTAGGCAATAACACATGTAGGCAATCGATTTGTAGGCAAGGGTGAGATGTAGGTAAAGGGTGCTGTAGGCAATCAATTTGTAAGCAAACGGGGCCTTCCCTGTGTAAACGTGTCTGCACGTAATCGGGTTCGTGTGCAAACGGATCTGTGCGCAATCGGGTCCGTGCGCAATCGGGTCGGTGTGTAAACGGGTCCGTATGCAATTGGGTCGGTGCGCAATCGGATTCATGCGCAATCGGGTCCGTGTGCAATTGGGTCGTGCGCAATAGGGTCCGTGCGCAATCGGGTCTGTGTGCAAACGAGTCCGTGCGCAATCAGGTCTGTGCGCAATCGGATCGGTACACAATCTGGTCGGTGCGTAATCGGGTCCGTGCACAATCGGATCTGTGCGCAATCGGGTCGGTGCGCAATCGGGTCCGTGCGCAATCGGGTCTGTGCGCAATCGGGTCGGTGTGCAAACGGGTCCATATCCGATTGCAACACCATGTGTCCGATCACTAATGTGTCCGATCGGGTCCGTGTCCGATCGGGACCGTATCCGATCGAGAAATCCTGTCGTGTTCGATTGTGCGCAATCGGGACATTCCCTATAAATTCACACAAGAATCATACAAGCATTTACCCTGATAGCATAGAAAGTTTCAGTTGTGTTGCAGGGACCTTTCAATGTCTCAATTGTGTATCATGACATTTATAATATTTCTGAGACCATCATCTTTGAAATATTACAATTGCAATGTTTCTGCAATCACTTTAATTGAAACCTTAATTGAACACTTTAATTGAAACCCGTGTGAAATGTTCCTGTAATATATAGTTCTTTCAACATTGCAAATCCAAAGTTTCTGAGAGATTTCTGCGTGTTGTGCGCGAAAATAGCTATCCGGATGATGTGCCGCGCCATCTTGTGATCGCATGTACGTACGTGTATAGGCCATCTTTGAAATACTTTGATCGATGAACGTACGTAAACTTCGTCGTCGTATATGTGTGTCCATAGGTCTGTTTTCTGTGGCTATCAGTGTACACTTTTGGAACTTGAAGTGAAATAGGTATATGTTTGATATTTGTCGAAAGCGAGAAAGAGAGTTCTAGTACAGTCTAGTGCAGGAACAGAAAACAGACCACATGTATGCTGATCAATAGTAATACTGTAGCGGTTCTAACTCAGATCCTTCGAGGGGAGTGCGGGACGCGGGGGGTACTGGTAGGCGCGGGGGGTACTCGTAGGCGCGTGGCAGGAGGGGG
>NW_017300125.1:108787-109359 GCF_001594075.2 Trachymyrmex cornetzi | reverse complement strand
GCTCTTGCGCAGCGGCTTCGTGAGAGGGAGCGAGACAGCGAGAGTGGTGGGGCTGATTCTCGTCTTGCCGGGGAGCCAAATGTGCATCACTGGTTGGATGGGAAGTAAAGCAAGCACATATATTTGATGTGAATGACAAAATTTTTTTATTCACATATAATTACATTCGGTTTTTTTCGTGTGTATTAAAAACTAAAACTAATAGCACGCAATCGACGAGCTGATGTCCATTGAAAATATCGCTATCGCGTATAGCATCTTCGGACGCAATGTTGGAGAATCGCGTATACTTGACATCGACCGTATCGATGAGTCGGACTAAATATTGATTTTAATTTTTCATTGATGGTATGCGTATACTGGCACAGCTCAGAGTATACGACGCATTGTTCGAGTTTGAACATGAAGAGCACGTTTAACGGCTTCATATACAGACATGTATCGCGCAATGTTAATTTTACCACATTCGCATCACGCATTTTTACGATTTCTATCACAAGATCTTGGACCGATTATGATGAAGGCGCGGGGGGTGATTGCACGAACCGCTCAATATCCGCGCGTCTTTCGAT
>NW_017300125.1:107571-108622 GCF_001594075.2 Trachymyrmex cornetzi | reverse complement strand
CACACACACACACACACACTCGCCATAGTATTCGTACTCTCTCTCTTACCCATTATGGTCCTATATTTATCATAGTATTCGCGCTCTCTCTTCTTGCCATTATATTCTCTCCCGCGTTCTCTTTTCTTCTTGCTCACAATTTTATTAAATCCATATGGTATTTATGTTTTTCGATTTTTTAATGATATAACTTAGCAATGATTTTAATTTGGCAACTAATTATAATATTTTTAGTAATGTAATACAAGTAGCTGAGCGTTCCTAATTATTAAACCATTATAAACTATTATTGTGTATCTATCGAACACTTATTGTACTACATCGTACTACTGAACAGCTATCATACTATTAATTCTAAATAACTATAGAAAAAGAAGACTCGTTTCCACTCGCGGTAAGGAGAAACAGGAATATGCAGATTTCAAAGTTACGTTTCAAGATTGAAGTTTCATCATTAACTTCACATAATCTTTTAATGCATTACATTTATTGTTATATACCAATATAATTTTAGCGTATTGTAGTCACAAATTGTTGAAATGTATCCTCTCGCACGCGATTTTATTAAAAAAAAGATATGATATTTATTTTACAACTTTTATAATATGATTTTACAATAGAATGATATGAGCATAATTTTAATAATATTTTAATGGTATAAGTTGATCAGTCGAACGCGCTTTCTTATGAAGTAATTTAATATCACGAAGATATGAAGAAGGAATGATGAAAAAATTAGAGAAATTTTCAAAGAAATATATTTTTTAATATAGATGTATTCACCAATGCCCTCACGGTAATGTCTCCGTCGAGTCCGGTACGATGTATCGTTTGTCGTCGTATAAATTTAGAGCGATTTTCGATGCAAATTGTCATAACTTGGTACATGTTTGTACATGAAGCCGTTAATTGTGTTTTTTTTTTATGTTCAAACTGGAACATTACATGGAGCACATATACTTTGAACTTTGTCAATATGTAAACAATATGAGTAAAGAAATTAAATAATTTTTTACGCCAAAAGTTGTATTATCAGTAAATTCAGTGTTGT
>NW_017300125.1:105877-107371 GCF_001594075.2 Trachymyrmex cornetzi | reverse complement strand
CAAGATTAGGGAGGACTTTATTGCACAGTGTATAGAATTGTCTAGTGTACTTGTATAAATTTGAAATATATTCATACTGAAATATTTAGATGATAAGATCAACTTTGGTTGATTATAGGATTTCATTTACCTAATTGATAGAACTAAAATGTATTTTTCTAATTATAAAAAAATTTTTTTATACGATTTATAGCATATGTATACATATGTATGCATATACCTATATTACTTCTTGGTAAAATTTATTTATAATCATGTCAAATCAGAAACAAGAATCTTCTTTAAATAAAATTAATATTTCTTGTAATTAAGGTAATTAAATTTTATAAGATACATGTAAAACAAGAAATGAAAAGATTAAAAAAGATACTAAATTAATAATGTATGAACTATGTTTGGAAACGGTATAGCTAATGTCACGAATTTACCGTTGTGGGATTCGCCACTAGAGGTCCACGGGACTTACTCGGTTCGCGTAAGCACCGCGCCGCGCGAATTCCCTTTAAAATAGAATATCATTCTGTATTCATTCCAGGTGTCTAAGGCAAGTCTCACACTACATCGCCTTACTGATGAGTCTAGTAGTGTGGGACCAGGACAAAACGATGCGGCCGACCACAAAGCTTCGAGTCAGGCCTCCTTAGTGGACATTTCCACACCGTTATATCAGTAGAAAGTTTATGATTGATCACAATAATGAGATAGAACCATATTGCAACAATTTAATTAAACCTATCGTAACAATAAGTAATTGACGTTATTAAGAAATAATTTGATACTGTAGCAGTGTTGTGTGAATATAGACCATGCAAACGTTCAAAGAAATAAAGTATTTATTTTTATTTAAGGGATTAATTGACCAACAATTTAAGTCTTTTATACCTTTAAAAATATATCATAACTTTTTACATTAAAGATATACGAGTGACGAATTCTTTGCAATTAGGATAACTTAGATACCGGTAGTGTACATCTGTATGGAAACATATTATTCGTTATAACATTACTCTGAAAAACTAACACTATATTTATAAAGATATGTCAAATTCCACATTGATTGCACTGCCTAAACTCATTTTTGAAAAGAGAATGGGAACAGACAGACTTTATCGTCGCTAACGCTGATCCCTTACAAGTAAACCTTAAGAAATGTCAGACGCCGATTTTTCTCAAAATTTTTACAGTTGTTTCTTATGACAAAATAACAAGAAATCTGTCATTAATTTTAGCCCAAATTGCGTGTCTGTTAAAAAAAATTTTTTGTTATTCTTTACAATTACTCGATTTTTATATGGTTAAAGCAATATTTCTGACGAATGAATTTGTACCCGATTTTTTGAAGCTCGATACGCATATAGAACACCAAAATAATAACAATAATTATATTCTTGAGGCTTTCACGGGTGTTTCCTATATGACAATCTTGTGTTTCGCGGGTTTTCTCCGTGTTCAAATCCATTCTTGGAATGCCAACGTTTCGTGAACCTTGCAGTC